>NW_013564628.1:5000-6513 GCF_000499605.1 Eimeria maxima | reverse complement strand
TCCTGACTAACTAGCCAATTAACAGATGCCCATCCTTTTATATGTAGTCTCTGTAGTCCTGGATACTTATATAAATAAATAAATAAATAAATAAATAAATAATATATCTATTTATTCCTGACTAACTAGCCAATTAACAGATGCCCATCCTTTTATATGTAGTCTCTGTAGTCCTGGATACTTATGTGCTTTTGTTGTTAAGAAGACTTGTAAGGATTTAATTAATGGTCTTATTTCTTGTCTTGTATATCCACCTATTCTTCTATCTATTATTATCTTATTATTATTATTATTTATATTATTATTATTATTATTTATATTATTATTTATATTATTATTATTATTATTATTATTATTATGTCTATTGCATGCATTAGTTGTACTTGTTCTTGTTGTGTTATTAGGGTTGGGATCGTGTCTGGGATCGTGTCTGGGATCGTGTCTGGGATCGTGGGATCGATCGATCCCATTATCATTACTAGATTGTATATTATTATTATTATTATTTATATTATTATTATTTATATTATTATTTATATTACTATTATTATTATTATTATCTGCATGCGCTATACGTAATGCTAATTCAACAGCAGCAGCAGCAGCAAGAGAAGGTTTAGTATAAACATATTCAGGTATAAGACAAAAACAATCTAATAAATAATATACTAATTCTGCCCTACTTCCTCCCCATGATAATAATCCTCCTCCTCCCTCTCCTCCCTGTCCTCCTCCCTGTCCTCCTCCTCCCTCTCCTCCTCCTCCTTGTTGCTGCTGTTGTTGCTGCTGTTGCTGCTGCTGCTGCTGTTGTTCAATTTGTTGTAGATAATTGCATGCAAATTCAATAGGTAATGGTATACATAATGAATTATGCAGAGCAGCAAGAGTTTGCTGCTGCAGTTGTGCATAAGATACACCAAAGGCAGCAGGAATAATATTATCTATATTTAATATTCTTTTTAGTCTTCCCTCTAGTGCTGTACTATTAGGTGCTTCGTGCTGCAGTGCTAATAATAAACAAAATGCAGCACAACTCTTTATACTTTCTGCTGCTGTTGCTGTTGCTGCTGCTGCTGTTGCTGCTGTTGCTGATGCTGACGATCCAATTGCTGATCCTTGTTGCCCTTGTTGTCCTCCTCCTATACATATATTATTTATATTATTATTTATATTATTATTATTATTTATATTATTATTATTATTTATATTTTTTATTTTTTTTATTAAACATGTATTATCTAATATAGATACTGCAAGGTGTACAGACACCCGAGCTATATCTTTTGCTGCAGCAGCAGCAGCAAAACAACGCTGTAAATCAGCAGCATAACTCATTATTATATCAACAATTGCTGCTCTTCTTCCTGCCTCGTTACCTCTTAATGGTATATTTTTCTTTATTATACAATAAGGAGAAGGAGAAAAAAAAGAAGAAGAAGAAGAAAAAGGAGCAGGAAGAGGAGGAGGAGAGGAGGAGGAGGAGGAAGAAGAAGAAGGAGGAGATATATAATAT
>NW_013564626.1:0-7537 GCF_000499605.1 Eimeria maxima | reverse complement strand
AACAGCTCAAACAACCTATTACGACTCCACAAGATGCCTCTGCTCCAATGGCGAACACACTCTCCAGCCAACCACAGCCCAGGTTATGTATTGCAACGGACACATAACTGTCCACCCAATCAAACAGAAAATCTCGTAACCTCAAGGAAACAGTTTATGCCACGACGGTAGTCTACAGGAAATGGGATCCCCTCAGCGTTTTTGTGCTTGATAAATAGTACCGGTCAAACCCACAATCAGTCTGGGCCATGAGTACACTTACCGACCGCCGCAGCATTCAGCATGTTGATGCGCTTCAACATACACCACCATTCTGCCGCCCAATGCGTCAGAGGTCTACTTGTGGAGTCTTGGGTTCCGAAATAGAACTCCCCTCCCGCGCACGAGAACTAGTGCGGAGGCTATTAACTACAGGCAAGGAGGTATACGATGTGCAAAAGCAACCAGAAAAATTCGCCCTCGAACCCAACATCACCATGTCACGCTGCAATTAATTCAACAACTCACAGTCTGAAAGACAAAGCACAACACGCCCTTCCACAGAACAACTCTGTATCCCTTCCGAACGAAAACAATTCAAGCAAGGGTTGCTGTTGACACGAATTCCAAACCACAAGCAAAGCTTCGGACGGTAGAATGCAAGTGTACAAAGGCTACCCACCGTGAACAGGGGAGTCATATTACAGCTCATAGATAGGAAGTTTGCAGCCATTCCCCTCTGGCCCTCTACAATGATTTACGGCAAGTGTATGGTGAATCAGCCCCTCATCGCCTCAAAACCTACCTTATACCCAGCAAACGAATACGCATGCATTGGACACTCATACGTTGGACACATTATCACCATTTGGCAATATACTCCTCCAGCGATAACAGGCACAGGCACCAGCATGCATTCCACCAGTTGTCCAGCACACCGGACGACGCGCGTGCAGTGCAGGGAATTTCTATAATTCGCCAGCCCAACCAAAATATGCTTAAAAAATATCACGTGTGCTGATGCAAAGCTACCTATGTCACGCCGGCAGATTGCAACAAATGGGAAACACGCCCTATTGCAGCGTGTGCTTACAAGCACCTGCCAAACCCACAGGCTAAGCCGAGGCATGAGTGCACGCAAGCCCACATGCACCACTCTCAGCTGCTAGGCGTTCTTTAAAAATCGCTGTATGTATTCACGCAATGGCAGATTCTAAAATGGACATCCCCGCCTGCCCACTATAACTATTGCTGAGGATAGCCTGCAGCAATGCAGTGTATAAACGATACGCAACGGTGACCACAAGTACTCGCACTAGAACCCAATACCTCCGTGCCACGTTGCAATTAATTCAGGACCTCACAGTCTGAACGACAAAGCGAAGCACGCCCTTATACCAAGCAAGTCATTTCGGCCATCAACAAAACATACGAGCACAGCAGGCGCACCGCTAGTGATGACAATATCTCTGTGTACACAAGCCTACTCACAGTGCACAAGGGCGCCAGCGTGCAACTCATTGGTAGGCATGACACCTCTATTCCGCGCATACCAATACAAGTTGCACACCACAGCAACGTCATGAACTGCCCATTGGCCTAAAGGAATTTCGCCATGAATTACCAAAATTGTGCAGTAGGTCTCGCCTTCAATGGGATGAGCAAACTCCAACGTGCACCCGCCCAGGCTGCGCAGAGCAGCGGACGACTGACTGGCCACCCCACCAAACCGTATTCCCGAACAGCCCCTTAGTCTTATTGAAAAGTAGGCATGGACCACCGCACGCCTACAAAAATGCCAGGCCCACATCTTTGCTGCTCATGATCAAATGCTCCTACCAAACCCACAAGCTGACGAGATATATGACTGGATGGAAGTACAAATGTATCGTTTAACAAGCTAGTTTCTTCGCGCATGGCGCTAGGCTGCTTGCTCATCCGTAATGTAGATATCACGCACAAGCTGGCTCGGAAAAGGAAGTATCGAATCTACGCGAAAACGAATGAAAAATACACTTATGCGGCGGAGCAGCCGCCACTTGAAGGCAACCAGGAGAGATCGTAGACGAATCCAGCATCCCAGTGACGCCTTGAGGTCGCCCCAGAAACTCACAGTCTGCACGACAACGGGGCACGCGCCTCCTCTACAAGACAACGTCTGCTATCTGCGAAGCACACAGCTATAGCGTGGCTCAATAACAACAGTAAACCGTTCCTCCGGGATACCTGCATGCGCTACCTTGTGGCAATGCATCAAGCACCACGTACCAAGCAAAAGGGAAGCCAAATTATGACACAACATATGTACGCAACACATAGCGTCCTCCTAGAGAGTGTCCACGTTTCCGGGAAAAGCAAGTTCAAAAGCATGGGGCACGTACAGCCGTATATAACCAATACAGCATTTACTCATGTCAAACACAGGATTCGTCTTCTCTACCGAACGAAGACATTATGAACAAGAACCCTTGCAGAATAGTGGTTATATACCGCAAGCGACCTTTCAGACGGTGTCGTCCAAGGGTAGCAAAGATTGCTCACTGTGCACAGAGGTGAACGCCTGCAGGTCATTGGATGCACAGCTACAGATTTGCCCCCCAAAACCGCACCGTATGCACAAGAAAAACGTGTAGTGAGTTAACCACTGGGGACCTGAAGTTGTAGGTTAAACCCAATGCATGAACACCTACATGTGGGATATAAACTTCGTAGAACACGCTTCGCAATCGCGCAACGTGCTTCGCCCTCAACGGCAGGCACTATGGCGGGCCTGCTTTCTCCGATTGATTGAGTGCAACGAAAGACGCGTGTGTAGCCCGCCGGACTTCTTGTACGCCGGCTGGCCAAACACGGCATCCAGAAATGCGATGGCAAACTATCTATGGTACATCGGAATACTCCAATAAATGGGTTACACGTAGCTGCACATGATTAAAGACACCTGCTAAACCCACTGGCTGGGCCGAGATATGAATGCATGCAAGCAGGCATGCAGCACTTTACAACTAGCCGTCGTGTAAAACTCGTTGCCAGGCTGTACGCTTATCCTCGCGCAAAATATGAGCTCACTAAGATGATTTTCGACGGCAACAGCCCATCGTTCCCAGCACTGTAAACCCTCCTTGCGAACAAGACTGCCCACCGTGTATACGGAGATACTCCCCTCATTCACGCACCAGTTGCCCGCCACATCAAAACCGTTAAATGTGAACTAGTCCCCGAACATGCGCGCTTATAGCAAACGCACACACACTGATGTATTAACCACGAATTAAACGAATAACCGCCACTATCGTGCATGGTTCTCCTAAACATGCAAGAGCAGGCCGCAGCCTACATTCGTCCGGGTTGTTCAGAGCATCACTGACTCGACAGACGTCGACCTTTTGCCTCCTGAAAACTAGATAATGCGTTGAAAAACTAGGTATTCTGCATGCATAGTCTACACGAAATGGGAGGCACGCAATATTGTTGCGCATGCTAAAACGCACCGGCCAAATCCGCAAACTGAAGCAAGAAATGAGAGCACGCCAGCACATCAGCACCATCCACCAAACCCAAAACCTTCACCACTCGCTACTAGGCAATTAGCGGTATGCAGATAAGCACAAACCCACCATTGAAGGCTCTAGAACGAAAAATATCCTTGGCGAGCTATACGTAGGGCACAGCACACGTAGTGCAGTCATGCGGCGTACGATACCTAGAATCGACCAGAAAATTTCATATGCGAATCCAAAGCCTCTATGAGCCTTGGGAGCGACTCATTAACTCACAGTCTGAACGCCAAAGTGCACCGCGCCTCCACCAAAACAATTGTGCCATCGGCGAAGCGCACCGTTAAAGCACGTTGCCATAAACACAGGTGGGCTGTATGCTCCGAAGCTGCAGCAGCGGCTAGCTTGCCGGCGTGTGCACCCGACCAAATACCGACGCTATGCAGGCTGACATATACACAACACAGAGCGTCAGACTCCGTAAAGCAAAATCCTAAATTACATGATGGAGAAGTCACACGAAACCATCGACAAAACTGCAGACCATATCCTCATAGAGTTCGTCGTCTCTTCATCCAGCACAAGGGACCACCTCGTAGCATTATGTTCTGTTCTATAGAAGCCTCTTCACAATGCACAGGGATGTCAGTTTGCATACCATTTGGAGGAGGGGTACAGTTATTAGTGGCACAGAGCACCAGTGGCATTCCACAGAAAATCCGCTGCTTTTCTCATGAATGTCATGCGTAAACACAGCGTATGCATACCTGTGTATCCAACAACGGTGCACTAAACCGATTAGCACTACTGTCCAACATATGGTTGCACAAATGCAAGCCCA
This sequence comes from Eimeria maxima, assembly GCF_000499605.1. Classification (NCBI taxonomy): domain Eukaryota; phylum Apicomplexa; class Conoidasida; order Eucoccidiorida; family Eimeriidae; genus Eimeria; species Eimeria maxima. The sequence goes on along the minus strand of NW_013564626.1, from coordinate 3,220 downwards.
ACCGCCAGCCCTCATTCGCCCAGCTTGTGTAGTGCAACGGACTTCTGACATGCGAGGCACACAAACACCACTGACTAAAGGCCAGGTACTCTGAATTCTAGATATGCCACATGTACAGCTTGCAAATAATGGGCAGCACGGAATGTTCTGTTGCATGATAAAATCCATCAAATCACCTCCTAAACCCACAGACTGTGCACAGACATGCGCGTATACAAGAAACCATGTACTGTCAGCAAATCGGCACCCTTTGCAGACGCCGTCAGGATGGTGGCACTCCTTCCGTGAGTGTATTCACTCAATGCCGGATGGCGTTAAGAAGGTCCCCCTCGTGCCATGATTACAGCGGCGGAAAGGACCTAGTAAACAGGTGCAATTGAAGATAACTAGATTCGATCAGAAGAAATTGCATACGACCGCACCCCTCCATGCCAAGTTGCAACAGATTCAGGCACTCACAATCTGAATAGTGAATCCCGGCTCTTGACCACTAAAATACCTTGTGCCATCATCAAAGCGCACACTTACATCCCCGCGCAATAGCGCCATGCAGACCGAAGACTCCGAGGCTGGAACAAGAGGGAGCTTGCGACACTGCAAACAGCCCAAAGAATCAAATCCGACGCAGACTGTATGGGAGTACAGTGAACACTAACCGGATATACGCAACACAAAGCTCCCTCCCGTACAGTATACAATCTTCCTAGGGCACGTATCCCAAACTCGTACGTTACGTGCGACCGCATACAATGAGAAATAGGTTTGCTCATGTCCACGTATAACTCAACAACACTCCAACAGGAGTGTCCTCCAACGCAAAGCAACTTTACGAACCTGCACGAATACAAACACGTATCTAACTGCCGACCAATATTGTTGCGCATTAAACGGCCGGTGACTCACGGATTGAAGCCTCCCACAACCGCATGAAGGTCATCTGCAGCATGTCGGCATGGTCATCCATTCAACAAATGGTCGCTCGTGCTATTGTTGGTTTTATAACAAACCTACTCGCCCAGTGACACGCTTTCCATATATCTAGCCACATTCGGATAACAGGCAGGTTGATGCAAAAGAGTGTCGACACTCTGTCTACGATACTGTTCGATGATCATAAGGAATCACAACCCTACATTTCCGTGGAGGTTTGATATCGATTGAGGAACGCACTGTCTGAATTGTAGAGCGTGAGAACCTAGAGGACCAGTGTGGGCAACAAACACAACGTACAGCCATCCCAATGCGTTCCCTGAGAAAATGCACAGGCTAGGGCACTACATATACAACCACATAACATACGCTATGAACGCTAAGGGGAAGAAAGTTTAATATTAACCTGTACGCAACTGGCATACCGGTACGCCAGCCAGTATCCATATTTTTTGCAGCAGACAGTCCATACACGCCATGCTCCTAGTCGTATAAAATCGATTCAACCTCTCCTCTGCATCCACTGACTAAAGTCCCTCCTCCACACAAAAGCAGCATGATTCAAATTGCTTGTCAGCAACGATCCTCCACCAGAGACACCACCCGTGTACGTAACACTGTTCACCTTCCACAGTGGCGTCAACTTGCAACTCATTAGGAAGGGTGCAGCTACTCCTCGCATACTCTCACAAATTACGTGCCTTGAAGTATCCACTTGTCCTCTGAAATGCCCGCTTATACGCAACGTACACACGCCGATATATTGGCTCTCCGTCCCATTCCTCCTAAAGTGGTTGCGCAGTATGCTTCTTCTCGAAGGGCAAGGTAGTTCCCAGACTGCGCTTGCCCAGGCTGCGCAGTGCAACGGGCCACTGACTCGCCTGCCAGGCAACCAATGTTTTCAGAAACGCGGTGAGTTTGTTATGCACCTGGGCCTGCCTCGCGGGTTCTGTGGAAGAAATGAAATGCAGGCAGTATTCCTGCGCATGACGGAAAGCACAAGCAAAACCCACTGACTGCGGCACCACACTAGTGTACTCCAGTACGCCTGCACCATTCCCCATTCCAGTCCTCGTTAGCGGACTTCAATAGCGTGTTCGCGAATTCTTAACAGCCTTAGGGATGTTGTGGCTATACTCCAACACGACCCGTTCCTACAAGTAGTGCGGAGGAAACATCGGCACAAGACGTCGTGCTAGCCGCAATACCAGAACATTTGTGGGCACACGCGAACCTGGACAACTCAGCAAGTTGCCGTGATCCATTGGAGAGCGACACCACACACCATTCATTTGCCATCATAGGCAAGCACAGTTAAAACATGCACATAAAGTTATATGTTAGATGCTCTGCAGCTCTGAAGCCTTTTCGCAGCTGTTATGCATTGCCACCGAGGCAGTGCCAGGCACACTTGCCAGCGGGCATTCGCCCACGGTGCCTAGAATAACGCACATCCGGCATGCCAGTTGGCCAAGGAGACCAGGGAAGGGTAGCTTATTCCAAGGTACTCTACAGAACTGCTACTGCGTGCAGTGCCTTGGCATATACCAAACAGTACTGAACACACGCATATTCTGAATCGAGGGAAGAAGATATGCAACCACATCTCTGGCCTTCGCATATCTAAGGGTTGGACAAGGTGTCGCTAAGCTATTCCCTTACCTAACAAGCCTACTTATGCACTCGTATGCTGTCTACTGCACATCGACCTTGCGTGGAGAACCTTCATCATGCCTGTTCCGTTTTCTACTGAGTTTTCCACTAGAAGATACATACGACATGTAGGCTGATACTAGCACGAACACGCACACACGAGTGCTCTACGCACCAAACAGGGTTGTGAAAGACGAAGAGACTAGCTAGCAGGTCCTCCGGAATGTCACGTGGGAATAGTCAATATACGCAGCACACAAATGTTTGATGCTATACAGCTGCGTACGTTCTATATCCCCAGCCACAAGATATTTTCGACCAGTGTGGATGGACGGACCTTCGGATGGATTCCCCATTTAATAAGCTGATTGCCACTCTGCACAGCTATGCATAATACTGCAAACATGCCCAACAAGCATTTCTCCCGGCAAGCTTCCGTGTTCTTCTGCCATGCACAAACGCTCAGCAGACACCCCGAAAAATTAGTATTTCCCTTCTTCCGCTGAACGTTACATGCGCCGAATGCACGATGCCACCTAGAAATTTCGCTGTACATTCCAACGCGCTGTATCCTGATCCACGAGCAATTACAAGGTACGTACTGCCCTAGATATCCTTCGCAATCGTAGTTCTTTTG
>NW_013564625.1:0-6891 GCF_000499605.1 Eimeria maxima | reverse complement strand
ATTCAAGAAATAAATACCCACCTAGTACATTTACGAGGGTTTATCTTACATAAGACATGAGGGTTTAGGGTTTAGGGTTTGAGCAGGCTGGGGAGGGACGGGTTCAAGATAAATAGGGATATATTTCTTCTCCTTATTCAAGAAATAAATACCCACCTAGTACATTTACGAGGGTTTATCTTACATAAGACATGAGGGTTTAGGGTTTAGGGTTTGAGCTGTCGAAGGAGGGGTTCAGGATAAACAGGGATTAATTTCTTCTCCTTATACACATAATATATTCCCCCCTAGTATATTTACGAGGGTTTATCTTATATAAATATATATATTTATATACAAACACGGGGGTTTAGGGTTTAGGGTTTGAGCAGCCTGAGGAGGGGCTCGACCTAAACCCTAAACCCTCATGCCCTCCTTTTATATTGAGGGTTTCTTATAATGCATTTTGCCTACTTATCTCCATTGCCTCTTCTCCCTTAAGGAACTAGGGTTTAGGGTTTAGGGTTTAGACAAACCGGTCCTCGCTGAGTTGAGGCAATAGAGGATTTCTGTTGATTGACGCTCTCCCCTCGTTACTTGCTGCAGCAGCAGCAGCAGCAGCAATAATAGCAGCAGCAGCAGCAGAAGCATTAATCCTACAGAAGCAGCATTCCCAGCAGCAGCAGGTTGCATGCATAGACCGCCGTAGCTTTCCTTATGCCAAACACAGCTAGCCACAGCTAGCTAGCCACAGCTAGCTAATCGCAGCTAGCTAACCACGGCTAGCTAGCTATAGCTAGCTGTAGCTAGCCACCGCTAGCCGTAGCTAGCCACGGACAGATAACAGATAGGCGTATCTAGCCATTTGTGGCCCCACACCAGTATGTGGCTATAGCTCCACAGTGGCTATAGCTCCACAGCTAGCTAGCTATCCATGGCTAGCCCTAGCTAGAGCTGACTATCGGGTCCTCTATGCATGCATGCATGCATGCATGCATGCGGAGATGTATGTACGCCGCAGCAGAGCTTCTGCTGCTGCTTTAATTTTCTCATCTGCAGCAGCTAGCTAGCAGGTAGCTAGCAGCTAGCTAGGGGATCATCATCATAGGCACGTGCGCGTACACCTGAACTGTTGCCTAAACCCTAAACCCTAAACTCTAAACCGCTACATAAAAAGACAAGACAGGGCCCTTTTGTCTCCCCCCTTCTCCCCCCTCGTGCCCCCTATGCGGTTAGTTGTTGTGTAGGTACACCTGACTGCTGCTGCTGTTTGCATGCATAAGAAGGGGATAACGAAGTGTTTAATGAGTGCTTAAAATTTATTTTAGGGTTTAGGGTTTAGGGTTTAGGGTTTAGGGTTTACGGTTTTGGTGGAGGAGGAAACACTATACAACCCCATCGAGCCCCAAAGCCATAGGTAGCTACTACGGTGTCTGCGTATACACCTTAAGGCGTAGGGTTTGCATGCATGCATGCATGCATGCAGAGCAGTTGCATGCCAATATAATTTTATTTTTTAATTTGTTTGTTTGTTTTATCTCTCCATTTCTTCAGTGCAGCAACAGCAGCAACTGCATGCGCTGCAGCAGCAGCAAACTGGGGGCCGCTGTCTTTCTTCTTTTTCTCTCTTTTTCTTTCTTTTTCTTTCCTTTTCTAGTAAGAGATAAACGGTTTGCTGCTGCTGCCTTTCTTCTTGTGCCTCATGTCCCCCAGAGGACTCCCTAGCCGCCGCAGCAGCAGCAACACCACCAGCAACAACAGCAGCAACAGCAGCAACAGCAGCAGCAATAGCAGCAGCAACAGCAGGACAGGCTGCTGCCTCTTATATGCTATATTCCCTGCATGCAAACAGCTAACGTAGAGGCACTTGTTGGGGCTGTTACCCCGACGTGCCCGGGTGTACGTACACCGCAAATCTCTTACGGGGATAACTGCCAAAGATTAGTAGAAAGATTGCACACAAGCAGCAGCAGCAGCAGCAGGAGCCGCAGCAGCCGCCGCAGCAGCAGCAGCAGCAACAGCAGCAGCTGTATTGAAAAGGAAGTACTTTCTACGCAGTACCCCTACAGGAGCAGCAGGTGCAGCAGCAGCAGGTGCAGCAGCAGCACGAGCGTGAATTGATTTGTTTTTCTTGTATCTGTTTCCTCTTATCGTTCCCTATATCGGGTGTATGCGTATACACCTGAATTAGCGTACATTTTTTTGCTGCTTTCTCTGCAGCATATATAATTGTATATAAATAAATAAATAAATAAATAAATAAATAAATAAAATAAATAAATATAATAAATAAAATAAATAGAGAAGATGGGTGTCTCCTTGATTAATTATATAAATAAAGAAGGACTAGAACAATTAAATAATTATAAATATGTATCTGCTGGTTGTACACCAATTGATCGTCTACTTAATCCTTTCTGGAATACTGTCGTCTCTTATGTACCTCTAGTACGCTCGTGCTGCTGCTGCTGCTGCTGCTGCTGCTGCTGCAGTTGCTGTTGCTGTTGCTGCTGCTGGTGGTGGTGCTGCTGCTGCTGCTTCTGTTGGTGTTGGTGTTGGTGGTGCTGCTGCTGCTGCTGTTGGTGTTGGTGTTGGTGGTCGTCTCCTTAATCCTTTCTGGAATACTGTCGCCTGGTATGCTGCTCTTGCTGCTGCTCTTGCTGCTGCTCTTGCTGCTGCTGCTGTTGCTGCATGCGGTTTTGCGGTTTTGTTTGTTCTGGTGAATTCTTATAATAGACCTTTTTGTGCCTCTATGTGTGTGGTGGTGGTGCTGCTGCTGCTGCTTGTGCTGCTGCTGCTGCTGCAGTGGGTGAGCCCTAACCTGCTGACGCTGCTAGGGTTTGTGTGTACTGTGCTGCTGATGGGCCTTACCTGTGTCTATATGCCAACTCTATCAGAGGCAGCACCTACATGGGTATATGCTGCTAATATTCTTCTTCTATTCTTATCCCAGGCAAGCCTCTCCTGTTGCTGTTGCTGCTGCTGCTGTATCGGCTGCTGCTGCAGTAACGGCGGCTGCTGAATTGGCTGCTGGAGCTGCTGCTAAGGTTATTACATCATGGGCTGCAAGAGTTGTATGGGACATTTTGCTGTTGCTGCTGCTGTTGCTGCTGCTGTTGCTGCTACTGCTGTTGCTGCAGACCCTCGATGCCATAGACGGGAAGCAAGCGCGACGCACGAATACGTCAACACCTTTAGGGCAGCTGTTTGACCATGGATGCGATTCGTTCTCCACTGTATGTTGACACCTATTAGGGTTTAGGGTTTAGGGTTTAGGGTTTAGGTTTTAGGTTGGCAGTTCAGACGAATTGCGTAGCGCAGGGGGAAAGGGGTGCAAGCTCACCAACCAGCCTGGTGGTGCTACTGCTGCTGCTGCTGCTGCTGCAACCTATGCCTACTTCAGCTGCACCGTCCAGCAGCACCAGAAGCAACAGGTGCAATAGCAGCAGCAGGTGCTGCTGTGTCTGTCTGTGTGCTTATCAGGTGTTTGCTGCCTTAAGTGTTTTAGGGACGATTAGGATCGGACAATCTGTTGCTGCATTTATGCTTATTGCTATTTTGCAAATGCAGCTGTTTATCTATACTGTACGTACACCTCACATAGATCCTCTGCTGCTGCAATTGCTGCTGCTGACGACGACGACGACCACATTGGCCTTTAGTGGTGCTGCCGTTCATCGCGAGTCCGTATTGTCAGTATTTAGGGTTTAGGGTTTAAGATTTAGGGTTTAGGGTTTAGGGTTTAGGGTTTGTGCTGCAGTGGTGGGAACTTCATTTCCACGAATATCGCTGTCACACGGGTGTCACTGGCGTGACAGAAGGCCAACTTGTGGTAGGTGCAGCAGCAACAGCAGCAGCAACAATAGCAGCAACAGCAGCACCAACAGCAGCAACAGCAACAGCAGCAGCAGCAGCAGCAGCATACAGTGTTAAGGGCTGTTTGTTTGTGTGCAGATGATGGGCATGAATCTCGTCAGTCTCATCTTTGGCCCTGAAACCTTCACCACATCGTTCGGCGACGTCGCCCCTTCTCTATTTCTGTGAGGGTTTAGGGTTTAGGGTTTAGGGTTTAGGTGTTCGAGTGAAGGTAGTGTTTGTTTGTTGCGCACAATATACAGCCACTCTGGGTGAATAAGTTTGCAGGATCCAAGTTTATAGTTTAGGGTTTAGGGTTTAGGGTTTAGGGTTTGGGGTTTTGTGCAGGAAGACGGCGCCGCAGTATTTGTTGTCCTTGCCTATTCAAGCCTTCTTAGCTTTTCCTTTTTATTTGCTGCTCATTGGAATGCTTTTTGCTGACGTCGTCAACGGCAGCAGACTTGCAGCAAAACCAGCCAAAGCAGTCTGTACGTACACTACATGCATGCACGAATGCATGCATGCAAGCAGGCTGCTGCATACGATCCTACTAGTAATTACTGCTGCTGTTAGTGCTGCTGCAGTTAGTGCTGCTGCTGCTGTTGGTACTGCTGCTGCTTGCTGCTTGCTGCTGCTGTTTGTTTGTTGTTAGGGTTTGCCATTCTTTGTTGTTTGGGTGTTTTGCTGCAGCTCAGCTGCTGGGTTGTTTAGTTCATGTATTAATGCATATTCCTCTCTACTCTTCTAGTAAGCACATGGGTATTATACAGCAGCAGCAAGAGCAGCAGCAGCAACAGTCATAGTAGTCGTCGTAATAAAAGTTATACTAATCGTACCGGGAGTAGCAGCAGCAGTAGCAGCAGAGAGCAGGGACGAAGTTTATTTTGGACTGGACTGGAGCATATCTGTTGTTGCTGTTGCTGCTGTTGCTGCTGCTGCTGCTGCTGTTGCTGCTGCAGCAATGATATCTGAGCATCCCGTGCTGTGTTATTGGGCTATAATTTGCAACACCTCCATTATCGCCTTGCGTTTAAACCTCTCGGCCACGTGCAGGGCAAGTCTCCACAGCTAGCTACTACCTAGCTAGCTACCTAGCTGGCCAGCTAGGTACCCTTATAGATTGGCTACGGCAGCAGCTGCAGCTTTTGATGGTTTGCTGCGGCTACCACGGGTACATACTTACAGCTCTGAACGGGGAGGGTGGGTGAGGTGTAGTTCTCTTGCTACTCTTTTTCCTGGTGCTCCTGCTCATGCCTGCTGCTGCTGCTGCTGCTGCTGTGTTTGCATGCAGATGAATTTTTTCCCTGTGCAGTGGCCGGTACTGCCATTTTGGTTTTGCTGCGTTTTTCTGTATTGTGTGTCTCCTGCTTCATCTGGAGTGGGGGCGGTGTTGCTGCCTTATATGTTGCCCCCGCTGCAGCAGCTGTTGCAACAGCTGCTGCTGCCGCTACGCCCCTATGCAGATGCGGTGCTTCTGGGCGTGCTCCTGTGGAGCGGCATCTATCTTGTCAGTTTGCTGCTGTCTACTGTCTCTCTTTTGTGTCGTCATTTTAATATCAGCTGCTTTGCTGTAGGCAAATCTTCTTCTCGCCATAAGCAGCAATAGCAGCAACGGCAGCGATAATAAAGAAAAAGGCAGCAGCAGTCTAACTACACCCCACATTTTGATGCATTTTGATGCATGCAGAAGCAAGCTGCAGGGCAATGCATGCATGCATGCAGCTCCATATACGTAGCCACATGCTGCAACAGTGGCCCTCCTTTTACCACCAGCCGGCAGCACAGCCCGCAACATGCATGCATGCGCGCATGCTTGGGGTTGCATGCTTGCGGGTCTTGGAGAATAGCCACCAACCGGAACTCTAGCATAAGGCTGCTTTACAGATACAAACGATGCTCAACGGGAGCAGCAGCAACAGCAACAGCAGCAGTATCCAGGGTTCCAGTAGGCTCCCGTGGTGCCTTCTTGCTGCTGCAGCTGCTGCTGCAGTTGCTATTGCCTTTGCTTGCGCAACGTACCTGGGCGTCGACTCCAAGGAGTCTGCTTGTCTAGTGTTCTAAGGGCTGCTGCTGCTGCTGCTGCCACTACAGAGCAAGAAAATGAATCGAATGGGTGGAGCAGAGTGTAGTTTCGCGACTCACCCACCCTAAGTGCTGCATGTTCCTTGCCGAATCTGCAGAAGGAAAGGGTGATAGCCGTATTTGTGACGCTGCAGGAGATGTCGTTGTCCAGCTTGTGTATCGCTACCTGCAACGGAAGTCTTCCCCTGGCAACTTCGTAGCTCGTGTGCGAGTCCTCTGTTAGGCTGTAACGCTGTCGTAGTAGCCTCTTTCCATACACACCGGCCATCAGCGGCGTGAGGTGGATGGATATTTTCTGCTAGGACCATTCAAGTACACAAAAGTGCTGCAATTGTCGGCTGTACAGCCTAAAGCAACAGACACACCCCCCAAGACAGCATCCAATGACTGGTCGAGCAACATGCGAAGTAGTCACCAGGTCATTCTTCCATCAAGAAAGAAAAGGAGGAGAAAACAATCAACAGGCTCGTCATAATTCTAGTATTAAGACTGCCAAAGACACCGTTGTTATAAATGTTAACAGGCCCTCTTAATTGATTATCACAGCACGAAAATAGAGAGTTTGAATTCTATCGAAATTCATTGGAATGAATCTCACAGCACCACCATCGACAGACAGACACACACACACACACACACACACACACACACACACACACACACACACACACACACACACATTGAGTTCTATAGTAGATAATTATTGAAATAAAACTCACGGCCACATCATCAACACAGTCGCATGCATGCACAAAGATTGAATTCCATTGATAAGCATTCAAGTGGATCACAGCAATACCTCGACCAGGGTTTATTTCCCCGAGCAAGCGAATTGAAAATGGCTTCATGGAAGCAAGCGAGAATAGGAGGAAGGAGGAAAGAACACATCGTACAACGCAGGATGAATCTTAGTGGATCGTAGGGCAAGCCTACTCTCACACATACAATACCTGTTTGTGCCAAAGTCGTCTGAAA
>NW_013564624.1:0-7406 GCF_000499605.1 Eimeria maxima | reverse complement strand
CCCCCCCCGAGCCTGTAGTAGAACATATGGTAGAAGTCCATGTTTATCGCTGCATATGGTAGGTTACATCGAGTGAACTTGCCCTGTGCGACGAGTAATTGTTGCGGTAACGCGAGACTACTGGACCCGCGCCGGAGACAGGCTTACTTTCAAATTTGCAGCCTTTCGCGATGCCTTCATACTGCACAGGAGTGCAAAAACTGTTATTGCGAGTAGTACAACCACCATGTGACTCTTGCTAATAAATGGATGGCGATTTTGCTCATATCCTTCCGCTCGCTCTAACGGCTGCGCCGAGACTTCTGGCTGATCTAATTCAACAAAAGTTCCGGTCGAAATTGCCGGATTTGCATTTGAAGCTGATGTTGCCACACTGCGAAATACCAATAGAACAAGAAGTACAAGTTTTAGCGCCTGCAGGAGTGGGCCTGGCAATTGTCCACGGTCGAAAGTCCGGCGGCCGCCAAGCGACATATTGCCTCAAATATCTTCTGTCTGCGGTGTCCATAGAATTGTGATATTCTCGCATTCACTGAAACAGCAACTTGCCGCTTCGAATAAATATCAAATATGCTGAAGTCCAATCTTGCATCAGTGACCCCGCGATGATGATCCCCCGCCAGGCCCTGTAGGACTGCTGATCCAGTACAACCCGATCCGTGTCCTATCCCGACTTCAGCTTGCTTCCCTGGGCAGTGAAACTTGCTTCATACCCTTTTTTGTGGAGCGCAGAAAACTTTTGACTGACTAGAAAGGGGGAAGAGAAGAACTTGTAAAATTCGCGTTGTCGTGCAATCGGCATTCAGGACACCATCGGTGGCGTACCGCAGGACCACTCCAGTATGGAGCATGCTAGACTAGTTGGAAAACTACACATATGCTCAAAAATGTCATTTTAGAAGCTTTTTGGTCTTTGCAGACTATTTCAGAAGGAATCTGGGTGGGTATGACCCTCCATTTAGAAATCATTGCGTCTGTGTGCAGTTGGCCCATGAAACCATACCGTGCCTTACTACCCAACCTGCAGGGAAATAGGAATACTGCAAGCAGCAGTATTCAGCAATTCCGCTCACTGCTGGTTAAAGCCCCAGATCAATTGCTAGAAATGTATGAAATTGCTGAATACTTCTGCTTGCAGGCTCCGTTGCCCACGCATAGGAACGGGCCTGGAGTTTGAACCGGAAAAAGAATAAGAGGTCCTCAGGCAGTAGGCGAAGGCGGGGGTTCAAACTTTATTAATGAATCAAGAAAGGTTCTAATCCCTTATATGGCCGAGTAATGTGTCTGGCACGATTAACTCTGCACGAGCACTGCGAGGTTGTACGTGACTGTGGATTGCAACTCATGGCAAGCCACCTCTCCCGGCTTGAACTTGAACTGCTGTGCTCTACGATACGTAGAGGCTAAGAAGGGACTTCGACTGGTGTTATGGAGCTCCCACTGTAAGAATTCTGTTCCGTGGCAGCATGCAATGATCACGGGATATGATCAGAATCGGCAATCTGACGGGGAGGCGACTAACGGGTACCAGCCTCGTCGAGTTGAAGGGCGCCTAATTTCTTCTTCCCATCCAAAGGAAAGTGTTTCTGCAGCCAAACCACAAAGAGTGCTCCTGCCAAAGCCGACCACCCGGCGAAGGCACTAGAGGTGAGATTGTTGAGTTTGCTAAGTCGATGGAGTACTTGTGCATCAACAAGAGAAAAGGGGATGCCACATATATTCCCGGGTAGGAGAAAGACAGAAAGCTGATGCGGCCACAATCTGTAACGTGCTCCTATGTATGTTGGTCTGCTATTGCCAGCCCCACCGAGATGGTAAATATGGAAGCCGATAGCAGCGGGGGAAGTCGGTGCCTGGAAAGTGGGGAGGATGTATACAGAAATACATGGGTTATTCCTGCAACACAACAGGTCACGCAATTACAGCATGCAGACGCAGGAGAAGGGTTCAGGGGTTGGACAAGCATTTGAGCAACGAAGGGAACAAAAAAAGTGGCCACATAAATTAGGAACCTTCGCGCGGCGTGCGGCGCAGTGATGAAACTGGAAAGGGGGATAGCCGTGCACCGGCTGACCCTCCTCGAGTTGCCTCGAGTTACACCTCGCAATATCCAAGTTTGCAGTAATAGTGAATCCCTACTAGCGCTGCTTGGCACAGGTTGCAAAGTGGATGTGATGTTTGGAGCTGGGGGAAGTACGTGAAGATTACCAGTTCATTCATTAGCCCATTCATTATGGCTGCGCTGCGATAATGGTAGACATGACAAGCGAATTGGCAGCTGCATTGTCATAAAAGTACAGCTCTATTCAGACCTGCGTCACATGACGGCGGCCCAACTATTCACTAATCATCAACGGAACATGTATAGTTTCCCGAAAAGCATCATCGCTAACAGAAACCCGATGTCCGTTGGTGCTTGCTAGAGCGAATTCATTAAGCGCCTTAATACAGACCATAACATGGACTCCCTGAACCATCCAGCGGGCAGATGGCTTGGTTGTATTCTCCTTTGGGCTGTGAAATTGGATCACCGAACAGAAGGGCACACGGAAGGTTAATAGACGAGAGCTGGACAGCCGGGTACTCACGAATTATTAGAGCCTCAACACTCAAAAGGATGGGACCCGTACTATAGCAGCACATCTACTTGCTAAGCAAAACCTCGGTCACATTACACAACATCGCAGATGCAGGAAACAGATAATTCACCACGAAAACCAGCATTTTGACGAACTCTGCCGAAGGAACAACGTGCTTCCCGGTTGCTCGCGGCTTTTCTACTGCAGGGAAACTGGTGTTGCTGTTGTATCTATGTGATCCGCGGTGCCGCCGATGCATTTGCTATTCAGCATCCGCTGGCTCTCGCACGGCAGCAGAGGCTGTTGCAGATGTGGCTGCAGCCTGCGGGGCAACCTCGTTTGGTGGAGATAGGACAGATGCAGGAGTAACTGCAGTGGGAGCAGCAGAGTCTGCTGCTGAGCTGGATGCTGAGCTGACTAGTTAGATAAATCTTCTACCCCCTGAATTCCGGACAAACAGACGTCCCGCATGCTTATCTCTGCTCCGGTAGCAGCCAGACCACCACCATGCGTTGTGGTGGTCTGGCTGCTACCGGAGCAGAGATGAGCCCTGAGGCTATCCCCATTTCTCGAGGACCGAGCATCAACAGCAGCACCACAGCCACGCAAGGCTTCACAGGGGAAGTTGCAGTTTCGGCTGTAGGCGTTGTGCGCAGGTGGAAGATGACGAACAGTAGGTGGTGGACAGATAGTGCAGATATTCAAGAGCATTGCATGGTTTGCAAACGGAATCCGCGGTTACGCCTTAGCAGTTGGAGTTCAGAGGGGAGCCTCAAGCCACCTACCGCCGCTCTCTCACTGATGCAACTCTTGGCTGTGGCCTTCCTTTGAACCATCGCCCGATCCCTGGTGCAGACTATTCAGAGGCTGCCAATGACGGCGCTGGCCGAACTACACAGGGCGTATCAGCTGTTCTAGCAGAACGGGGCACTGCACTGCACTGGGCAGGGGACCGGGGCAAGCGTCGATCTTCCTTCGCGGTCCAACCTTGCCGGTTGCATTTGTTGCCGGTGCCAACATGAAGGAGCATAAAGGCTTGCAGCAAGAAGAACAAACTATTGCAAACTTTGAAGTTACTCATGGGCTTTTAGGAGGCAATTTCGCCGTCGTCCAAAACAACCAGCCTTCCCTTGCTAAGTGTTTGCAGAAGGGCATGAATGGAGGGGGCTACACAAGTATTGGGTGGCAGAAGCCATACAGACAGGACCTGGAACAATCTCAGTGCAAAGTTCTCGTAGAGGATACGGCACGAGGGTTCGTTTGGTTTCCAGCGAACCGTACGTGTTTAGGGAAACCTCTCACATGGGTACGTGGTCTTCTGCTCTATGACCTGCTCAGAATACAGCCGTCCTCTCAACTGACGGCGCAATATACACCGACTGTTTTGGGCATGCGCATCTACTCTAGTGGAGCAAACGGCTGTTACCCGCTCTTCACGTCGGAGGGAAGCACTGTATCTGGGTTGGCGTATCACCTCGAAATATCTGTAGATGCAGCTCCGTATTGTCTGATGTTCTCTAGGGGCTGGATCAATGCGTATTCTTAAACACAGGATCGCATGCGTCGACAGCAGGTAGCCTGGTGTTGTGGTCTTGATCCCCATGGTGCATGATTATTGCGCGCTGAGCCAGCGGCAAAGGAGGGTGTAACAGTCAGGAGGTCCGCACTCTGCCCCAGATAGAATGCGAACACTAGACGAGCGTTCACACGATTCCAGCACTGGAGCCTTCGTCTCATGGCAAGTTGCTTTCACCCTTCGCTCCAAGTGCTTCGGGCAAAGAAACCAGTCCTGTTTTTCCACCGAATATGTGGAACCCTGGGGGCCCTTCCGGCTGGGGACCTTTCACCGAGGACAGCGTGCCCATTTCACCGGCTGCCAGAGCCACAAGACGACCAAATCGTAACTGCAACAACTTCGCATTGCCAGAAGCAACTACGATGACAGGAGAAGGAGCGGATATGCTCCAGTCGAGGCAGCTTGGGGTTGGGCACTGCACGCACATCCGCGCTGTACCAGAGACACCGGTGCTCTCAGTCTAAGGGGCCGCAATGGCGTAACAGAAATTATCGTCCAGGCACAGACAGCTTGACGCCAAACGCGTGAGCAACTTAAGGAGAAGCGCAAGATTTTGTTACGTTAATTTGCTTGTTCTTGAGTTCTAAAAGTTAACATGGATTACTGTTGCCTTCAACCTACTATTTCTGTACTTAAAACTGTTTCCGCACTATTTCTGCTGTGTCGCTTCGTCGAGGATTTCAAGAGAAACATTCGCACGTCGCATACCTTCAAGGGCCACATAGGGAAATGAGGCACTTGTGAACGGACGAGAAGCCTCTGGAGATGCGGAGTGGGCTTTGATTGCGAAGTGGGGTTTGAAGAACAGGAATAGAGTGTTGCTGTGTTTATATGATTGATGCTTTCGTTTTTGTTGGTTTTGGGCACCACTTTCCAGTTGAGGAGTGCAATGGGGACCCCGGTGTGGATGTGCTTGCACACACCAGGGGGAGACGCCATTCAGTCCCGCAATATCATGCGAGGAAATGGTGCTCTTGCATATTTCGGTAAAGAAGCATCGCATGTACCTTCGGATTTGAATGACGGAGTGTATGCATTACTGTGCGAAGACATGTTGGTTGCGGTTTTGGTTCCTTCTAACCTGCACTCACTGATGCCGAATTGCCGCTGCTCTAGCTGTTGTAGTGAGCAACTCTCCTGCCATACCTCTCTTGGATAGCCTGGCCAGTGGTAACGTTTCTTCAGGCACCACAGGGGAGGCGCCGTTCTATGTGAGATCACGATCCTGAAGTAAGGGAAATCGGGGTTCAAGCCATAAGGCTGGAAGCCTCATATATACGCATTTTGGATGTAATCGTGCCAGCCCGTCGGTGCATGGAACAGGTAGCTGTATGCGGAGGAATGCATAAACGTGGAGCATGCCTCGGGCTTCACAGTGTGCCCAACGCAGATCACGTCGCAATGTTTCTAGACGAAGCATTTCGTGTTAACGGAACGGCACGCTGCATGCTGACTCGCTCGCTGGCATATCACCACAGCTCCATCAATGGACGACTCGTCGTTCAGTGTTAAATGAGCTGCTGTGGATTATGAGACTAGCTGTTTCCATGCATCAAACTAACCCTAATCCTAACCCTAACCCTAACCCTAACCTTAACCTTAACCCTAACCCTAACCCCAACCCTAACCCTAACCCTAACCCTAACACTACCCCTAACCCCTAACCCTAACCCTAACCCTAACCCTAACCCTAACCCTAAACCCTAACCCTAACCCTAACCCTAAGCCCTAACCCTAACCCTAACCCTAACCCTAACCCTTGACCTTAGAAACAATAAGATAGTTTTTCTTTCGGGTACAATGCAATTTTGAGAGTTGTGGCCAAATACTTGGGTGCTGCATTCTGGCGTTTATTGCCGCCATGCGCCAACTTCGGTTGGACCAAAGGCTAAAACAACCAACAGACAAGCTGCGCTTACTCACTGTCGGGTTAGGTAACAGCTCTTTTGTAATCGGCTGCACGGCTCTTTTCTTTCCATGACACAAAGATTGGTCAAACAATACGCATGCTGAGGTGGCCACTTGGAACACCAAACCTACCTTCTGTAAGCGATTACCTACTGCACAAACAATGCGTAAACGTGCAGCTCTATCTAAATGTGTCCACTCTTTGTTTCCATGAGCTGCGCGTTTACCTATGCAACACAAAGCGAATATATGCCGACCATCGTGGGTATAAAAGTACGCCAGCACAACTGCTGCTCGCGACCTTTGTGAAATCCTGCTTCTACTGACACACAACACGGCTGTGCATGCCATTGTTTCTCTCTGTGTTAACTCCCATTCCAGTGTGCATTTGGATCAATTTATGAATCTTCTCCAAACTACCAAGAAAGCGTGAACAAGCGGTATGGAAGACCAGAGGCCAACCGACACGCTATTCACTTCCCATGACACATCCCAGTCGTCTCTCCACACGACACACCGGCAACGCCTTTGGTGCTCTCTACACACGCTCGAGCTCTCACTTCCAATGACGCCAACGTGGACATCCCATCCGTAAATCAAAAATGGCAAAACTACGAGATGTATAAGAACCACAAGTACAAACGCGCGTACCTTCTGCGAAACAATAAGTATACTGCCCCACACAATACACAGTCAAAGCACCCTGGTGGGCTACCCTCATATTATTGCATATGCGACCGCCCCCATTCCTGCCCCCCGAAAGCACGAAACAAGCCATTTTATCAAGCCGGATAATCACGCTAGATCCCATGTCCTTAGACAGCATACTACACTAAAACAGAACAGGCCGCCTATTCGTTCGGGTGTTCTGCGCACTCTGTGCATACTAGTCTTTTCCTAATAATAGAGCAAATATGTCTGCTCACTCTTGCAGACAATCCCTAACTGATGTCAAATGCATGGGCTCTCCGCACAAAGCTTGCAGCTTGCACATGCCGGCACAACCCGATAGCCTGCCGTTGGCTTCTTAGGCATAGCTAAAAATGCATACAGGCCTCCATGCCTCAACGTTATCCATAGAGGATCTTACAGCCTAATTCATATGTTGATGCTGCATGTCGAATATGCATTGCTCGGATATTACAGGTACGTTGAAGTAAACATTGTCCGATTATCAGCACAGGAGAATTAACATGTGCCACACCGAATATGAACACCGTTTGTCTCTGCCAAAGCCTCTGTTCCTGCATCAAAGAGCTATTTTTGTATGTATGTCCTCTACAGTAAGATGTAAGGAGGGCTGCTGGGTGAATCTGGGGACCCACGCTCTATGTATGCCACAA
>NW_013564623.1:0-7394 GCF_000499605.1 Eimeria maxima | reverse complement strand
AATTGTGGGCGCCCAGGGTGCAGCTAAATTGAGCGAAACGCGTATCAACAGCAAATCTTCCTGTTGTTTTTATTAGCTGGCAGGTGTTATGCTAGTTGTAGGTACATCCGTCAGTGATATTGTTTGCTGCTCTGCAGCTCACGCAAAATTGTTTCTACGAGACATAACCGAACAAGAACCTGGCCACTCTCTTGCAAAAGAACGATCGGCGTATTTCCTGAGGGGTTGCGATTATTGCTTGCCTTCTTTTCAGAAAGAATTCGATATGGGTAGCCCCTACAGCGTGCCGGGCCGATTTCGCAGACCGTCGGAATTCGGCATTCACAGGGCCTTCTCTGCTTGCAATAAGCATGTCCAACTTATAGGCGTTTAGGAAGTATTTTAGGAGGAACGAGCATCCTGAGTGTGTGCATTTTCTGTACGGGCCTTCATGGCTTCAGTCTGGCGATGCCTTGTCTGGACTTAGGATCGCGCACTGCTTTGGTCAGAAAGTATGGCACTGCATCAAGCTTAAGCCGTTACCGACTATTGCAGGCAAATTATTGTTCGGTATATCCTGTGAGTTAAACAAGAATATAACACAGTATGTGAACGTCGGTTGTTGTAGGGAATAATAGAAGAATGCCTATGAGCGTTTCCCGCTCTGGAGCGGTTCAGGAGTTATGATTGCACGCACCCATATTCAGGTACATGGTTCAAGAGTTATCAAGTGGAAGATGGCGAAGTAAGAAGTATATCGTTTCCGTGATGTCCGCTTTCGTACTAAAAGCTGCAGGCGCATTTGAGGTTGCGATTTGAGCATGTGGCACACAGCGTTATAAAAGACCTCAGTAAATTGCGAAGGGGGCAAGTGCAACGCAATATGCACCACGAACACTCGGCAATATGAGTCAATTCTTTGCTAACATTGGCGGTCAGCCCCATTGTAACCGACTGACAGTTGTTTTGCGGGGACAGGCTTAGATGAAATGCAGAGGGTCGCCGACCACGCGTCCAAAGTAAATTTTGTTCGGCCACGCTGTCCGTGTACCGAGCAAGGTGCCGTTGGTAAATCAAGACGCTGTTGTGGCATGACGTGATATATAAGCTGCGTGGTAACCCGAGTAGAAGCTTAAGCTTATAAATATGCCGCAGTGATTTCCGTTAGTATTCGCCAACAGGGTGTCCAGCAATTTTTATAAACTTCTGAGGCAAACGAAGAGCAGACCAGCCTTGCTCATTTACGTGACGTATCCTTTTGAATTTCAAAACTCCCAGACGTTCAGCAGAAAGCAATGCGTGATTGGACATGTGCGTCCCATGCAGCCAGCTGCGTTGTTTTGTAGTTGGTATCCAGCTTGCACCTAATTCGCTTTCCACGGTGGAAACCGGCTGTGACGTACTATGCGAATATGTGACGTCTTGGAGCTAGGTGGCTTGCCTGCGTGAGTATCGTGGGTGACATGCACTTTGTTTAGCGCCTGTGGCTTCCTGAAAAAATACCGTGTGCTGGCGTATGACATCATGGCGTTTTGGCCAGGCAGTATGCTCTGAAATGCCAAACCATCTACTGGGTCGAGTTGTCGTAATGCTGGCGTCGAAGCTAGTCGGCAGACAGACGTCTTGATTCACGTCCATGCAGGCATGAGGTACTACAGGACGGAAACAGGTGGAGCCTCGTTCAGCTTCAATAGCCGTCTTCCGTGTTATGTGAGAGGGATCCAAGGCGCCGCTATACTCTGATCATCGTTAATCTCGGAACAAGTGCGATTCGCCCCCCGCGCCATCCAATTGACTAATTACATCCTTGTAGCGTACACTGGGGTTGGGCGTGGCTGGCAAACCTTTGATCAAGTACGCTTCGTTGCCCGATCGGAGTGGTCGTGCTTGGAGGAGATGTTGGGGGCCTGCAAGTGTTATCATGGTGAGGTTGTGCATTTTGTGTGCGCAGGTCTACGGCGCGTTGTGAGGTTGCTTGTGTTGCTTTCCCCAAGTACTGTGCGCAGTGCGTATGGAGTTAGAGGAATTCTCGCATGCTACCCGCGGGTATTGGTACTTTTGCGTTCCAGCTTGTATGGGAGCCGGCGTGAATATGCTGCCGCATGCACTAAAATATGGGCACGACAGATGGGAGGAAAAGACGTAGCTGGCATTGGTTTAGCGCAGCATGCTTGTGGTTGGCTTCAGCTTCGCGATGTGTATTTGTGAGACTTACTACGACGCCGCAACCTACCTCAGTGAATTCGTGAGGCAGTTGATCAGCAGCGCAATATGTGACGCAAGGTAGTTGCACTACACACTGAATTGCGCCACGCGACTAACGGTATTGCCAGCGATGGCGGCTATGCACCACAGGCGTTTCTTCGTAGGATGCAAGTATCTGCAACCATGGCGCAGACAGCTTCGCTGAGAACGAGCACTGTGTAGCTACGGAAGGGGCGTGCCCAAACGCCTCCGTTGTATGTATTTTGTATCAACTATTTAGCAGAAAGGAATGAGGATTTTATAATACCGACGGGTGCTCCTGTTTTGGTGGTATTGGATAAGCTGAACCATGTTCAGAGTATGCACAGTTTTCGGGTATGCTAATGTCGCTTTTCGTAAAACGTATCGTAGTGGAAACTGTACAGGCCATTCCATTGGAGTAGACGGAGGCGCTCAAACGCAATTGCAAGTCTGCATGCATTCAACGATTTCCCTCTACGGCTTAGGCATATTTAATTTGCGAGGGGGAAGAGACATTCCAATGCCTCGGAGCGTCGGCAGCTGCATCGTGATGCATCACATGGGTAGGTATGGATGCATTGTTATCTCTTCGCTTCGCTCGTCTGCGCCCACCAAGTGTCAACGCCCTTTTTTGAGTTGCTTTCGCTGGCTGGCTGCCCTAGCAAGTATGTAACTAGGGGAATTTATACGCTGCGCATGGGCTTCGCCAGTTCATGAGACACAAATGCAAAACGCGTCGAGTACCGACAAGGCTCTTTGACACTAGAGCACGGTTTTACAGAAGGTGAGTACGTTGTTTGGTTTGCATCCTAATACGTACCTACCGTGTCTGCTGTTTTCGTATGTGATAGGTAGGTGTTGGCTAGCAGTGATGGACATGAGACATTTGAGAAGAAGGCAGCAATTTGATAGACAATCACGTTATTTGGTGCAGTAGACATGCACTTTTCACGGGAAGTGTGGTTTGTTGAAGTTTGTGGATATATGGCAATGGATTGAGGTGCGCCCTCATTCTGAAGCTCAAGCCAGAACTAGACCCGTTAACTACCTGACCAAGGGTTAGAAGAGATAAGGGAAATGCTGGTTGACGGTGTATGGTCCTAGATAGTAAATTTGGGTTTTGCAGGAGGTGAGTTGCAAGACCGCATGCGGTTTTGGCGAGCACACCAGTGGCTTGACGTAAGCTAAAATCCTCCCGTGTAAGCCCGCATTGGAGTCTTTGAATTACCGAACAGATATTGAAGAAAACAAGATGCTCTCACGGTTTCTGGCAGCCCCATTCCTAAATGAGATGCTTCACAGAGAGTATGAAAGATTGTCCCTGTGGTTTAGGGTTTTGGGGTTAGGATGCAGTTGTTGCATTTGTTTGTAGAGTAAGTTGCAAAGTGGTTAACAACACATGGTGTATGACAATAAATGCAGGGTTTGACAGATTCTGCATACGCAACCATGTCGTCTTTGCACTTACAGGCGGTTGGAGGTACGTCTGCTGGAAAGTGTGCGAACATTACAGCCACTCCACCATGGAAAAGGCATTCGCGCGAGTATTACGACGGTGTCTATACTATGTTGCGCGTAGCCATATACCCAAGGTTACAGGTAAGGTGCGTACGGTCTGGCAAGGCCGGTTTTTACTTGCCGGTGACTCCGCATCTTTCAAATTTTGCAGCATATCTTAGCTTTGAACGTTTTACTAGGGGGAACGATATAGCCAAGGATAGCAGGAAATGTTTTAACCTTGTGTGAACTTTCACAATTGCCGTGGTCTTCCATAGGAGGTAAGCTACATGCATTAAATGGTCCCGTTTCGACACTTAGCCGTGACTCTAATATGCTCGACGTCTGGCTCATCGGTAAGCGCTTGACGCTCATGAGGCAGAAAAAGCATCGGAAACGATGGCAACAGGGTGCTCGTACTGCGCATTTTATCCGAGGTTCAGCATGGTATTTCACAGAACGTGAGTTGCATGATCAGCTTCGACCTGTATTTCTATATTGGGGAACAGGGACACGTTTTGAATGTGGAGGAAAGTGGGCTTTGGGTGAGTTATATATGGTACATTTTTATCTGCGTACACGGATGTTGGTTTTAATACTAAACTAATTGAAATCCCCTGTTTGCTATGGACAGCCAAGTATATCTGGGTTAGATGTAGTCTAACGCAGCAATACTGATACTGCAAACGACCTCAGTAGCTGGGCAATGCAGTGTATGCGCAACGCATTTTGTAGTTTCAGCGAGCAGTGGCTAGTCCATTACTTGTAACAAACGATTCACTATTATTGCCGGCCAGCCTCGGTAAGTGTTATGCTAGATTGTTGCCGACGAACGGGAGTAGCGAGGAAACCTGAATTGTCACCGGTATAGCAACTGTGTAACACGAAATGGAATGGGACCCGCTGTGGAGAGGGGGCGTTTCCGGTCTGGCATGCAGGACTGACTTGTTGGGTGTTTGCTCTTATATTTTTGCACAGATGTGTCACTGGTATTTTGTCGAGTTGCCTCTAGCGGAAATTTGTTTGTAGTATCTTTACATACTCACCGGGCGGAAAGCTGACACAAGGCACAGTGGATCACCTCTCTGATATTCCTGGTGCATTATGGACATTTTCGTTGCTCTTCCAAGGAAGTGAGCTCCGACGAAAAAGCCGTGTGCAGCTCGATGCAATGCCTTGCGGCTGTGATATATGCTGGGTTTGCGTTGCGTGCCTTTATTGGCATCAGCCTCCTCAGCCAGTAGGCCTATACCTGCTGCACAGCCAGGTGATTTGCATATGGAACCTTTGTGGAAGTATGTACTTCGTATTCGCGAGACTACGGGAAGGTTGAGCCTACGCAAGCGTTGCCGTTACAAATCAGGATTCATTTAGTAAGCTACCAGCAGACTATTATGGCAAACACAAAAAACTAGGTGGAAACATAAGGCAAAACCTCTAGCTTGTAGCACTGTTGGATGCATGTAATTTCCCAGCGCGTACGTGCGATAGCAAATCATAGAGAGGCATATTGTTGCTGCTCTTCTTGTTGTGTACCTGGGGGTCTGAATGATAGCGACATACTATAGGACCTGGCGCTCCACCTCTTCTACGTTAACTTCACCTAGAAAGTGTAACATTACAGATGATGGCAGAAGTGTCTCGATGCGCAGGTGGAATGGTGGGCAATCTTTGCTGTAGAAGGTACGGCATTGAAACTCACTCAGTTTTGTAGGTTGAATAAACAACTGCGCAGGGCTCCTCCACTTCGCGTGCATCTGGAATGCGTGTTGTGTGTGGTGTAGTTGTGTAGCGGTATGAGTTCAATACAACGTCCCGTTTGCGAGTGACGTTTTTCCCTTGCAATCAGGGGTGCCTGTGCCCAGAAAGTGCGATGAAGCTTTGGCTGGGGGCGTTACGAAAGTTGAGTAATATACATTATCCAGAGTTCGAAGAAGTGACGGGAAGAATGCCAGCCACTTTGGCCCGGTTGAAGCAGTCCTACGCCAGTTGCTCACCATGGGGTTCACACGATCAGCTGAGGTCAACCCGTGTACACGACGGCTTCCGGAAATAATACTGTAGGAGACACACGGCTATGCTTGCAGCTCGCATACGCACGCTGAAAACTACGCACCTCTGGTAAGAAGCCTGAGCAAAACAGGAGCATTATGGTGGAATGAAGGCGCTGTTAGGCGCTGTTTACTGAGGTGGCCAGGCCTCAGTGAGGCCGAGAGGGGCAAATGCCCCTCTCGAAAGGGGGATTGGACATATAGTTGGGTCTACGCTTTTATCGCATGAAGCCTCTAGAGAGAACTGTGTGTTTCCCACTCCAGTATGTTAACGCGCATTACTGCCGGTGTGTGGGTAAGATTACTTACGCATTCAAATCGCCTCCTGATTTGGGCCGGAGAGTATGCAACGCGTACATGCCCAAAGGTGCAGAGGTCCGAAACACCGGAGAATAAAATACTATTGGCGCCGCAAGGTGAACTGACGATTCAAGCTCTCTGGTTGTAGATATGAATATGTATGCATACTCATGCAGACGCATTGAGATCCAATTCTTCGGGCAGTGCTTGCCTTTAATTTCGACTAAGCCAGGGTTTGCCGGTACGCGTCATACATTTGAAAGATGGAATGTTTCAGTGCAAATGATAAGCATACGCCAGCGAGCATATCCAGGAGGAATTGTCCATACAATCAGCATGTTCAAAATAGAGGTTGCAGGAGAATTTTGAAGTCAGGTCTTGTTTACTGTCGTTTGCAGTCCTCGTGAATGTGTGGTAAATTGCGAAAAGCGTCAATATGCTGTTTTCGTCGGATTGTAGGCTTCGCACAGTAACTGGGGACATGTGTTTTGCACGCCTATTTAAATCTGCTCTGTAGATATGCGTTGCTCTGTTGCGGTCACTCATCGTATGATCCAGAGAGTATGCACATAGTATGGTGTAGGAGTTGTGGAGATTCTGAGGTGATTGCGCTAAGCGCCCAGTGTGGACAGCGGCTGTGTTTGAACGCTGTGAGCAAGCTTTTGTTCCTGACCGTTGTTTTAGTTTTGTGCTGTCTTTGGCGCCAGAGTAAATGCTGACAGCGCTATTGCATATGTATGGACAGAATCACTTGTGTTCTGGGAATGCAGCATAGAAGTCGGCCCACTGTGCCAGTGGTCCTTCCCTTTATTTTTAGGCGTGGTGGTAAGACGCTTCCTTCTGACTTTTCCGGACAGCGTCTGCTACCAGGTCACTGGTCCTCAATGCATCCATCTACGCGTTAGTGAAGTTGTGAAGTTGCTACTGTGAGTGGCTTTGTTCCACCGGGGCTTGCAATGAGATATATTTGACTATGAAGAGTTCTGCAGTACTAGGCAGACACTTCAGCCTCCTGCATGTTTTTGCAGCGGCTATGTGCGGCTATGTAATGCCTGCGCAACCCAGATCGGCCGCAGTGTTTCGAGGCTTTCTTTGGCATTGGGTTGCCTGCCATTCTGACCAGGAAGTGCGGCCTTGAAAGGAAACCTATCTGCTATATATGCGAGGCAATAAATAGTTTCACTCTATCTAATGGCATCGATTTGCGAGAGCGCCCTCGCCGATTTCTCTAGTTCCAGGGTGGGAAGAGACGAAAGCTTCTTTTGCATGACTGTGGTGATACTATCTGCTATATATGCGAGGCAATAAATAGTTTCACTCTATCTAATGGCATCGATTTGC
>NW_013564622.1:5000-6451 GCF_000499605.1 Eimeria maxima | reverse complement strand
TATATATATATATATATACATCTTTGAGGGTTTAGGGTTTAGGGTTTAGGGTTTATGAATACTGTTGCTATCTTAATCCACCAGCTCTTTGCTGGCTGCATAAGAGTATAGACAAATAGCCGCAAAACCCTAAACTTCAAACGGTAAACCCTAAACCCCAAATCCTAAACCCTAAACCCTAAACCCCAAACCCTAAACCCTAAACCCTAAACCCTAAATTAGGGTTTAGGGAATTTGCGATTATAGTATACATCCATCATAAGTCCTTTACGATCAATAAAGTTAGGGTCTTTATAATCAGCAGGAAGAGGGACCTCAGGTAGCTAAAAAAAAAAAAAAAAAGAGACAAAAAAGGAGACAGTAAACCCTAAACCCTAATAACACTAATATATATAAAAGAGGAAGAGATAAACACTAATATATACAGGAGAGACAGAGAAGGAAAAAAATATAAACACTAATATACAACAAATAAAGAAAAGCAAAGAAAAGAAGAAAAAGTGTTTTTAGGGTTTAGGGTTTAGGGTTTAGGGTTTAGGGTTTACGTACCGTTCCTATCTCATATGCCCAAGCAATTTCT
The DNA here is from genome assembly GCF_000499605.1 of Eimeria maxima. Lineage (NCBI taxonomy): Eukaryota > Apicomplexa > Conoidasida > Eucoccidiorida > Eimeriidae > Eimeria > Eimeria maxima. The sequence continues at coordinate 5,871 of NW_013564622.1, read as the reverse complement.
TCTTTAGGGTTTATAGATGGAGAAAACCGCGCTGTACCATCAGCAGGAAGTTGGCTCTGCAACAAACCCTAAACCCTAAACCCTAAACCCTAAACCCTCAAACCCTAACCCAAAACCCTAAACCCTACGAACTTTAACCGCATCAACGCAACCCTGAAACCCAAACCCTAAACCCTAAACCCTAAACCCTAATTAACCTGAAGAGAATCAAGAGTAATAGCTGAATAAGGAGGAGAGTAATGTAGATTAGATACATCAACTAAGAAAGGAGGAGGAGGTTCTTTTCCTACAAATTGTACAGGTACTGTAGGACGAGCTAACTCTACATGGTAACCTGCAGCAGCAGCAGCAGCAGCAGCAGCAGCAACAGCAGCAGCAGCAGGAAGTGCAGGAGCAGTAGTAGGGGGAGAAGCAGCAGCAAAAGGGGAAGGAGCATGTGGGATTACGCGAGGGGTATCCAGGGATCTAAGGGTTTAGGGTTTAGGGTTTGAATTAGGGTTTAGGGTTTAGAAGAGGCTACAGTCTAAGCTACAGGTTGTATTAGTGTTTCGTTAGGGTTTAGGGTTTAGGGTTTAGGGTTTCCTTGTGTATCTAGGGTTTATGGATACGTAAAACTTCCTTCCTATTGTATATATTGCACATCTACTGTATCGAATATATCTAGGGTTTAGGGTTTAGGGTTTAGGGTTTAGGGTTTAGGGTTTAGGGTTTATTACCTTTATGGTAAGCAGGACAAGCCATAAGACCAAGAAGGGTTAGGGGTATAAACACTTCGGATACAAAACCCTCATAATGACGCTCAAACCCTAGGAAGCTAATTGATCGAGCAACTGCAGCATAAACCCTAAACCCTAATAAACCCTAATAAACC
>NW_013564621.1:0-6653 GCF_000499605.1 Eimeria maxima | reverse complement strand
TGTATGTAATGTAATGTATGTAAATGTATGTAATGTAATGTATGTAAATGTATGTAATGTAATGTATGTAAATGTATGTAATGTTATGAATGTAAATGTATGTAATGTTATGTATGTATATGTGTATGTAATGTAATGTATGTAAATGTATGTAATGTAATGTATGTAAATGTATGTAATGTAATGTATGTAAATGTATGTAATGTAATGTATGTAATACATACATTACATTACATACATTTACACATACATTACATTACATAGTAAATGTGTATGTAATGTAATGTATGTAAATGTGTATGTAATGTTATGTATGTAAATGTATGTAATGTAATGTATGTAAATGTATGTAATGTAATGTATGTAAATGTATGTAATGTAATGTATGTAAATGTATGTAATGTAATGATACATTTACACATACATTACATTACATACATTTACTATGTAATGTAATGTATGTAAATGTATGTAATGTAATGTATGTAAATGTGTATGTAATTTTTGGGGCGTCTGCTGGGCGGGTCCCAGGTGTCGAAGCATTTGCTTCGGTCTCGCAGCCGGCTGCGGCGTCAGGTTCTGACGGAGAAAGAGGCGCTGGTTGCATTGAGTGGGGGAGGTCGCTCCGTGCACCCGAGTGTTGTTCACTTACGGCGCACGTATCAGACAGCAGACAGCCTGTACTTCGTGCTGCGCTACGCAGGGGCAGCGACGCTGCGGGATGTGCTGCGGAGGCTCAGCTGCGCGGGCCTCAGTTTGTCTGTGGGGGCTGCAAGACTTTGGGCGGCGGAGGCTGCGGCTGCCCTCGCTGCTATGCGGGGAAGAGGAGTACTCCATAGAGATATTCGACCTGAAAATATTGTTGTCAACCACGACGGCCACCTCACGCTCGTCGACTTCGACTCCGCTCTCTGTCTCGCCAAGGCGGAACAGCAGAAACAGCAGCAGCAGCAGCAACAACAACAACAACACCAGCGGCAGCAGAAGCAACAGCAACAGCACCAGCAGCAGCAGCAGCAGCAGCAACAGCAGCAACAGCAACAGCAGCAACAGCTTAGGGGAGGAGATACAAACTGGCACCGTGTGCAGCAGCACCAACAAATGATGTACCGGCAACACGTACAGGGGGCCGAGAGGCTAATGATGTCCGGTTCGTCTTCGGAGTTTTTCTACTCAAGCAGCAGCTGTAACAGCAGCAGTAGCAGCAGCACCAGCATCAGCCGAAGCAGCAGAAACAGGTGTGAGAGTGAGCCCGGCCGCTTACGGGACGATTTGGAGTCTCTCTGTAGTTGGCAAAGGAGCGCTGTGAAGTATCCGTATGCGGGAACGGCTGCCTACGCTCCTCCAGAATTGTTTGTTTCTCTGGACGCAGAAGGGGAGGAAGCGGCGCAGCAGCAGTTCGGCTGCGGCTTCGGAACAGACTGCTGGTCTTTGGGCTGTGTGGTGCACGAGCTGCTGCTGGGCGAACCCCCGTTCAACGGCCATTCGACTCCAGCCCTCGCCCGAGCTGTGTGTGAAGAGCAAGAGCTGCCTCTGCCTGAGCAGCTGCCTGTTGCTGCAGCAGACCTCATACGACGGCTGCTCCGCCCGAAGGAGGAGGACCGACTTGGTTCGAGGGACCTGAGCGAGCTTCTTGAACACCCGTTTTTCAACGGAATCGATTGTATGGCTCTGCACTATCATCCCCTGCCTCTAGACGTAATGCAGTATGCCTTCGCTTTTCAGGGAGCCTGGAATGCCGGTGGAGCAGCAGGAGCTGCTGCAGCTGTAGGCTGTGGGGTTGCCGCGTCTGGTGGAGACGAAACGGATACAGCAGCAGCTGCAGTGACAGCAGCAGTAGCAGCAGCAGTGTCTGCTGCTGCACTGGATGCTGAGCTCACGCCTTCTATAGGTTGCCCCTTTTCCCCGCTAAAGTCCGCAGCAGCGGATGCTGCACATGTATGCGTTTGCAGCGACAGCAGCAAGACCTGCATGTGCTGCGGAGGGGACCCTGACGCAATCCCCATCTCTCCAGGGCGGAGCGGCAGCAGCAGTAGCACAGGGGATGCTGCATTTGCCGCACTACCCGCCTCTCGCAAGTGGAAGCGGACGAGCAGCGGGTGTTTCACGGATGGTACAGGTACTCAAGAACAGCCAGTGAATGGTTTGCGGGAGGAATCTGAGGTTATGTCTTTACAGTCGGAGTCCACAGAAGAACTCCGTGGAGCCTGCCGCCGCTCTGTCACTGATGCAGTTCTCGGCTGGGGCCCTCCTTTGCGGCTTTGGCCTGTCTCCAGTGCAGACGATTCCGATGCTGAAAGTGATGGCTTCGTTCGAAAACTACCAGGAGCAGCAGCTTGGTATGGGAGCCATGCAGGTGTTGAAGGCTCTGTGCTGGCCGCAGCTGTTGCAGGGGGCAACGTGCCACCACCTGAGACCTTGCAAACATCTGCGCTAACCTCTGCAAACTTCAGAGATAGTCAATGGCGTCGAAGAGGGCCTTTCGTCGCCTCCCAAGATGCCCCGTCTTGCGTGGCTAAGTGTTTGCAGAAGGGGGAGAAGCTCCAGTACCACGGCGTCCTCCTGCGAATGAGGGGTGAGGAGGCGAGATTGCGCGCGTCTGCGCCGTGATTGGAGACGTTTTGGGGCCATATGAGTATCTTCGCACCTGCATATATTCTCACCTGTGTATAGGAACTCGGAATGCTCTTCTCGCCGTACATTGATTCGTGAATGCAGAAGAATATGCTTGCAAACTGCACCAGAGTATTTTGTTGGATAGCTCGCCTTATGTGAGTGTACGCTGACACCTTCTCAGAACACAGGAGCTTTTGTGAGCGGCTGTTTTTTCGGGTTTTCGGGAAGGGCCACAAGAGGAATTGCCAGTTACAGCCACAGCGCTGCCTTGGTGTGTTGACGGATACGGGACGATTGCTGCTCATGGACCCCAATGGCAGAACTCTTCGAGTAAAGCTCCACGCTACTCAGAAATGTAACACGGAGGGGCAGTTTATTATATATTTGAGCTCGCATAGAAAGAGTCACAAGGCCAGAGACCGCACGGGCAGACACGGAAGGGAAGTTTGTGTGTAGGTCGTGCAGAGGATACAGCAAGAGGATTTGTCTAGCTTTTAGCATACAATAGGGACATAGGAAAGTATTACATTGGGGTAGATGCTATCTTGTATTCCGGCTTGTTCAGAAAACAGTCCTCCTTGCAACGGACGGCGAAATATACACAGAAGGCAAGGACATGCTCATCTACTCCAGTGCAAAAGACAACTGTTACTTACTATTCGCGTCGGAAGAGAACACTGTATCTTTGTGGGCCCGTTCCCTTGCAGCATCTATAGAAGTAAGCTACGTTGCTCTTGCTGCCGTATTCGGGCTTGATCAGTGCACACTCGTATGCGTGGGGCTGTGTCGAAAGCTCTGCATTGCTGCTGTGAGCTCGCCTCCTTACGATGAGTGAATGTTACATGCAGAGCCTGCGGTGCAAGGGGGCGTATCTTAGGTCCCAGTCCGCCGCACCAGGACTGCAAACAAAGACGGATATGGAGGCAACTACGCCAGTAGAGCCTTCGTCGGAGGGCAAGTTTGTTTCACCCCTAGTGCCAAGAGAGCAGGACAGAGGAGCTGTATGTTCCTGTTCACCCTTGGACGAATTTGTGGGATCGCGAGGGGGGCCCTCAGGCGGGACACCCCCCGCCGAACTTGCCTTTGTCCCAACGGCTGCCACGTTCGCTGGCCGACCACATCCCGAACGCAGCAACTGCGTTTCGCATGGCCAGAAGCAACCAATGCGATGGCAACAGGAACGGTTACGTTGCCGCCGAGGTAGCGCGAGGTTAGCGTCTACGCCAGCAACTGCGCGGAAAGAAAGACTCCGGCGCCCTCAGTCCGAAGGACCCCATGAGCGTTACAGGAGCTATCGTTCAGGCACATATGACTTGAAGCTCAAAACTTGGGGAATCGTGGGAGGTTAGGCACAGTTCTTCGTGACTCGTCAAGACGGAGGGCACACAAATTAGTGTGTGCCCTCCGTCTTGATGACAAGCGGGCTCAATCTTCAAGTTGCTTCCCTCTTGTACGCAAAGTAATTCTCGCACTTTTATTGTTCCTCTTCGTCGAGGACTTCAAAAGCAAACTCTCCTGCGTCGTGTGCCTTCAGGGGTCACGTAAGGAAGTGAGATATGCTACCTTAGGATCCGCTGTGGCCACTGGTCGACGGGCAAAGAGGCTTACAGATATGAAAAGTTGCCTTTCACGCCCGGGATGGTTGTGCTTTTGTGTTTTAATATTTTCTATACTTTCGTATTTGTTAGGTTAGGAGACCGGTCGTCGGCTGGGAACAACGTGGGAATCCCATTGTTGATGCATGTCTACACGGTATAAGCAGGCAAAGGCACTCTTCGCCGGCAGCGGCGTGTGAGCAATTGCATGTTTGCTGTTGCATGTTTCCGCAGCGGAACCTTTCAGGCATTTTCTGATGTACTTTATAATATACGTACTTGCGCACTTTTTTTTGTTGATATTTAATCGTTGCTCACTGGTGTCGAATCGCTGCTGATGTTGCCGCTGTGATGAATCGTCGTCCCCTACTTCTCTAGCACAGCCTTTCCAGTGGTGACGTTTCTCCAGGAACAGTCCGGAAACAAAAGTGGACAAGCAATTCTGTGCCTTGCTTATTTAGCGTTGATTTTAGTGTTGAATTCACGGTCCCTGACTATAGAGGTTTGGGTCCACGGGCCTTGCAAATTTTAGTAAGTTCCATGCTCTCGTGCCAGCCCGTTCACGCATTGGGAAGAAACGACTGTGTTTAGAGGAGTTGACAATCATGAATCATTGCAGAGGCGTGCTAGTTGGAAGAACGCCCTTCACGCTGCGGCACCGATGCCTTTGTACACGTTTTGTGCAAACGGAGCAGGAAGATACTTACAGACGCTGTGGCTGGTGACACAACTCCATATATTCATTAATGGGTGATTCTTCGCCCAAGGCTGGAGCCGCTATGGATGAGGCGACCTTCGACTCTCTGATGCCATGAATCTATGGATGTCAGCGATTCGGTCAAACGTCGTCCTGTCGGGTTGCGTAAGCCTGTGTTTCTGGCAAACACACAAATAACATAAGCATATATGAGATGACTGCCACTTAACTCTGGAGCTAGCGATTGCATTGCCTTTGCGGATATGAATGCGCCCCATTTGCAGTTCAAACCAAGAGGCAGGGAACTCACTCACTGTACAGGAGGGAAGGAAACTACCACAGGACTCAGCATGGCACAACAAAAGCAAATAAAAAACAAAGAACTGAAAAACCAAGCTCAGCATCTCGACGGGAACACATCATGCATGAAGAGTAATGGGCCAGGAGCACGAAACCTGACCGTTCCCCAGTCATTTTGCTAAAGGGGCGTCGAACCAAGAAACGGTTGAGATGCCTCTGAGCCTCCTGAAATTGCTGGTTGAGTATCATCCTCCCGGTTAGGCATCGGGCAATATTGAGGCATACTATGGTACATTAACAGAAGTGCAGCCGAGCACCTTTGCAAAGTCACTTCGCACAACTTTGTCCTGCGCTGCGAGTCTTACGGCACCGTCACTGTATGCCCAACGGTACCGACAAAAACAATAATGCATTAGCTACGAAATTCTCAGTTTCCCCTACGGAGGTAGGGCGTGCGCTTTCTTTTTCTCGTTTTGCTATATGGCTACATGACACTTCCCATAATACGCAGCAAAGTCACTTCCTGTGCTGTCTTACCATACAGTATACTTCAACCGGAACAGTGTGTGTATGTGGCCATGCTCTGTCCACTGATGGACTTCAAGGAATATAGAGGGCTTGGCTCGCGCAGTAGGCTCATGGCTGCATTTTGCGTAGCCTGCAACCACTGCAGCTCCGATGTATCAAATACAAGCTGCCGTCATCTAGCCACGTGCAATGAGCCCAACAACACAACGTAGGGCAGCTTTTAAAATACGCAATCGCGCTTATATTACCACCCTCAAATAGCGACAGGAAGTGGACACAGCTTCTCTACAGCATTATCACCTCTGTTTAGCCAATGCGAAGAGAGAAAACGTAGCGTTCAATGACGACCACCCCGCCCCCGCACCAATGACTTACCGCAAAGCCGAGACCGCCTACCCAGGCGATGCAGGACTGCGATTGAAGACAGTAAATTTTAAACTCAGTCAATATCCTGCTTTCATTCCTAATGCCTGTAACTAAAGGATTCTTGGGGAAACACGAGCAGCAGCAGAGGCGACAGTGAGTGGCACAAGAGCAGAAGCAAACACGCCAGCTTTGGTTTGACCCTGGGCACAACGCAGCTTGTAGAGCAACCTACAATCTTCCTCTACAATCAACGACGGATATAATGCGTATTGTTCACCGTACCGCTAAAACTCCGGATACTCGTCGTGCCAGGGGCATTTGAAACCTAACGCAAATACGCCTGCGGACGCAAGCGCCAGCTTCGAACAGTCATAATACAATGGCATGAGAAGATCAGGCATGCCACCAATGTGCATATTGATCCCGCAAAGGATCCCCGGCTTCGAACAGTCATAATACAATGACATGTGGTCAGACATACCACCAATGTGCATATTGAGCCCTCCTAGGGTCCAAACAGCTAATGTCCTATATATATATATATATATATA
>NW_013564620.1:0-7156 GCF_000499605.1 Eimeria maxima | reverse complement strand
TTTGGCTGCCACGGAGGGCGGACGTCGGCTGATTGAATTTAGTCAAGAGCAGCCAGAGCGCTGTGGAAACAAACGGCCCCATGCAGGTTTCCAATTGGCATGTGCGTACCACCTCGTTGACGGCTTCATGCGAAGAGCAGGGTGCTGAGTGAAGCATCACCTCCACGCCATGCATATATATCTCTGTACAGCACTGTTGGCCCGACTGCACAGGTACTCTATTGGTAGCACGGAAGATGACTCAGGATCTCACAGTGGATGGATCACTGTTTTATTTCATGAGTAGCGCAACTACTAGTTATAGTGAACTTGTTCACCTGTGAGGCGGCGTTCTTGAGGTTGTTCTCGCGCTCATCTAATGCCGCTTGCTTCTTAAGGGATGAGTCTGTGTGAGTGGCCTCCTCAATTGACAGGGCTACGCAGGTGGAATGTTCTGCGCAGAACCGCTTTAGTACAGCAAATCGAATTCCAAACAGCTTACATGGATTACGTCAGTGTGACAAGCGCCTTATAGGGTGCTTGTCCGAGTTCAGGGTCAATAACTTTATGATACATTCGTTGCGGGTGACAGTTATCGTGGTTAGGGAATTGAGATATTCAACTGGTTGTATCCAACCGCCTGACATTTGTGGAATGCGCAGCATAAGGACGGATGCGTGGACGCACTCGTTTGGTAATGCGGCTGCTGCACAGACGACGAAATTCCACATCCCTCCTCGCATTCCCACAGCAGGCGTTCTCGTTGTCTAGCGCAATGTTCAGAAACACTAACACACTATTTTGCGTGGCTGTTGCTGCTTGGGAGTGGCGGTTGTCCTCATATGAATGTTTGGAACGCACAATGGGCCCAGGCGCGTATGAGGTACAAAACCGTCGGTGGACTTGTTAGCCAGCTATGGTATACAGACGGTGAGGCATGGCTCGGTTGCTTATGCCTGGAATATGCTGTGGGGGGTCAATAGAGGGGCCGCATCTCTCGAAGCCTCTTTCACAAGAGAAGGACTTATCAAGAAATTTGCTCTCTTCTGTCACATCAATTTGGGTGATGGCTCTCAGCAGGTTGCTGCATCCAGGCGGTACGGAGTGTCACAAGTAGCGACAGCATGAATAAGATTCCGTCTTAATAGCGGCTCATGTTGGTGGAGCCATACATCAAAAGATGTATTATGGAGAACAATATCAAACTGTTCAGAATGTTAGTAGTTTGGGGACAAACCCTGACCGGGTGCCTTTGGTGTAGGCTGCTTTTTCTTTGCAAAGCGTTGGGGACAGCAAGGGGAGGGTCAAGGGGTTTAGTAGAATTGGAAGAACGAAATATGCCGCGGATGTAGCCTTTGCAAAAGTACGCATGCGGGAAGAGGTAGTTGGCAACCCAGGCTGTATGCTTTGCGTTTGCCAAAAGTAGTTGTTAGACCTCACCGTCGCGCTAGAGAGGTTTTCCGTGCACCTCCGTAGACAACAATCCATAACTGAAACAGAGGCCGCTTAGGGTCGTCTGCTCCATTTTCGCTGTCCATAGCTTGCAACCGTGACAGCGAAAAGCGCATCCAGACGACGTACGTGCGCACTGGCCTACGGAGGAGGGCAGCATTCTGTGCCCTGGTGCTTAACATGATGAAAATACCGATTGTTGTTTCTGTTGTTTCCTTTGGTTGAAAAATCTTTGGGGACTTACTGCAGTTAGAATCGAATTGAACACGGCCTTTGGAATTGTTTACTAGTTTTGTTTAAGAACAGTTGTGCTATTTGGTTGCCCACCTGGAGAAGTTGTCCCTTTCCACGTCTAGATAACAAACAACACATCAATCGCGTGCTTGTGGCATTCAGTGGGTGGGTTGAGAGCGTCAACCATTCAGGAGAACAGACGACATCTCCATGCTGGTGTGCCCCGGAAAATCTGTAACGGCTTGCTATCTGTAACTTACACGCAGCGTGTGCGTCTCATGTGGCAAGCATTAAACGTTCCAGCCTTCACAATGAAAGGACAAGTGCTATCCCTGCAGCACTGTTCATCCGTATCATTGAGAAATATGAATTTCTACTATTCGCATGCGACTAGCCTTGGCTTTAATGGGATACACCGGCGAGTACGCGTTTACTGTTATTTGGCAAGGACCATGCAGTACTCAGACAAATTGACCGGAATATACCAAACGCAGCGCTAGTCTAAGGCATTCATTTCTCCATCTGGCTGACGCAGGACGTGCGTTCAGCTAACCAGTGGAGATGCCGACTGCGGCAGCCAGTTCTACGCTTGTTTTGCGCGAATCAGCGGAATGCGCCAGGTTGGAAAACTGTTCTCTTTTGTGCGTGTTGTAGCATTAGCGACCGCTGTCCAGATTTTTCTTGTTTTAGCTGCTGAACGTTTTCAGTGCGAACCTGTACGTTGATTCCAATTCACATACGGTTATCCATTCATGGGATTATCCAAATGCTATATACATATATATCTCAGTGGCTCTAGGAAGGTGAAACGTTTTTTCATGCTCGATAAGTTGGTGAGAGTCGTGACACTGGCAGGCATGCACGTCTATCAGACACGGTCGTGCCGCGCATTCATGCATCTGCTAAAAGTGCCACCCGTGATAGATTCGATGTGGCCTTTAAGAACATCCATTGTTTTGGTGTATCTGCGAAGTTCGAAATATTGGCGCACACAGAAGCATGCTCCATGGAACAGTTTGGGGCTTCATACTGAATATTTCAAATGGGTGGACTCGTGGGAAATGACTTCGGCCTGATGGACATGGCGAAACCGAGATCGCAGCCAACTGTGCAGATGTTTGCAATGGATGCAACTCGGTAGCAACTTAGAGCACACTGCGATCTCACTATTCTGGGTATGCCCGCTAGCAGCATAAAGTGCGCCTACATTCGTTGTTTTGCATATATAGTTTTCTCGTCGTGTGTACTCTAGCGAGTAACACAAGCAGCAATTAGGGAAAACGCTACCTGCCGTAACAACAGATGCTGATCAGCTGGTTCGCGATGGGTGTCCATGGAAAGCGGCAAGACGTCCCGGTTTGCTATCTCTACCACCTATACTCGAATTCGCGTAGCGGACTGCTTGCAAGACTGCTCAGGGCATGGTGGAAATGCAGCCTGTAAGTTCCGTTTGCTTGCGTTTGTGGGAGGCTAGAAGCCTTGACATGTTTCGCACCTTCAGTACTGTGTGTATGGATTGGTGGTGCAAAACTATTATATAAAGGGGATTCAGAACTCCTTCACGGCTGGCAGACATGAACGCACAAAGTGAATGCCGATATTGAAGCACCGCAAACAAAGCGTGTGACTCCACCGTTTATCTATTTGTCAAATGTCTGCTGCGCGTCCTGCTACGTTGGCAGGCGAATTTAGGTTCCATATGAATTTCCGTATTTGTACGCTGGCAGATATTGCAGCAATAGCATCTTAGCACGGGTCGGTTGCAGGTATGCATCGTCGGCTTAATACAAACTATCTCTGGATTTATTTATAACTACTGTAGAATGTAAGCAAGCACATGGAAAAAGGGAAAGAACGCCGCAATCGCAAATCTTCAACGTGCCAAATAGGTTATATCTGGGCCAGTACAAAGCGTGCTTCATACGGAGAGAGTTATTCGCCAGTTTTCACCCAGTAATTCCTGAGCTTTGGAGGGAACACAGGTAACGGGCGTGGCGCGGCTACAGTTTCCTGCTTCATCTTATCTGCCGTCACTGATGGGCTTTTCATTGTCTCTCATTGTCCCAATGGCTATACCATAATCAATTACCGTTGTTGCATTTTCTACTTCCCAGTGAGCCCTACTCGGACTGGAGCCGCTGGCGTCGGAGACGCCGTTAGTGTACTCCTTTAGAGCCAACGAGAATATAGTTTATGCTAGTATGAGTCAGCACCAATTTGATGAGTATCCCTGGTTCGAGTTAAGACCGTAAGTGATCTGCGACGGGAATATCAAGGCACTGCTCGCTGCAGTGTTTGCGATAGGAGGTGTGCTGTGTTCTGCGGCGAGTCGCAAGCAACATGGGTTCAGGGGTTAGAAGCAGTAATCTGCGAATAAGAATGCAGCATGAACCCACTTGTTTTGTTTGTGCGTGATAGATGTAAAGCGAGTGAGCCAAATGCGCTATCATTTATTTTCCAACTGAGGGTTCTAGTGTGTACGATACAGCTAGCGTTGCTGGCGGCTTCCACGGAGGGTTAAATGCCTCCTGCAGTGTTAGCCGGATATACCAAGGTTTCAATCTAAGCTTCGATAGTTGAATGAGTGCATTTACCTTGCGAAACAATTATTTATGGCCGTGCAGTGACGGTTTCTCAACAAATGTTCGGGTGACTATTGCCAGAATAGTATGGGCCGTCAAAGGTTTTTCTACACCAACAGGCAGACCAGATGACTATTTGAGAAGCCGGCTAACACTGCCATCGCTTGTACTGCAACAGAGTGTGAGTTGCGGGAAGCTTATTGTGCAATTGTGAATGGTTGGGGCTGCCGTTGTAGGCGTCAGAACGTTTTCGCACTTTCGCCGCGGGGAGTTACTTGGTAGCTTCTCTATTGACTGTCTGATCGTTGCCCCCCTACGTACTTGACTATATCGTCGCGTAGCGCATTCGTTAGGTGAAATACAAGATAGGCGCTCGTGAGTGAACGACTGACGGTGAACCAGCGCTCCCAGAGGCAAACTAATGCACATGCAGGACGCGAGGTACATGAGCAATTCGCCAGGCCGACAGGCCAAGCAGACCTGTGCGGCTGCAGTGCATGCAACGTGTCTGTATGCACTATAGTGAAGCTGGCTGTTTCCAGGGGTGGTCTCCACTCATTTTCGACTTGCTAAATGCAGTCAATCCGTGTGGCCAGGAATGCGCCTGGACAACAACATCCATAGCAAATATCGTGACGCGTTTTCAGCAGCAGCTTATACGGACATCCCAGCAACTGCGGCGCGTATCTTCAGGGTACCGAAGAGTCCGTGCTGGTGCCAAATGCTGTGTATGAATCACAAGCTGCTAGAATTGGGCACGTCCCTGGAAATTGTAAGTTGAAGCAACCAACTGGACCACGTTTCGCTACAGTCCCCGTAGCAGTTGCTTACGGGTGTCTACTGACGTCAGCAACGCGTGCTCCCAGACTGCTACTTAGGTTCAAGAGAACCCCTTCGAAGTTTTTCGATTTTGAAATCTGGCTGGCAAGGAGCCAAACGCAACATGCAGGAGAACAGTTTATGCCGGCCTCCAGTTTGCTGTGTACGACGAGTAAACACCTACCGTCAAACTCTGCAGTTGGTACGCCCCCGGTAATTGTAAACCTGAGAAGCAGCTCCGCAGACCTGAGTTAGCTAGGGCAACGGCAGGTGTCGAGGTCAATTAGTTCTCGATGTGCGTTTGCGTCTACTCGTGCCTGCGAGTCTGGAAATGTTCTGTGCTATTATGTGCTTCAGTTCATCGCTCATCCAAAAAATGTGGAAATTGTGCTTTTCGTGGTCCACGCGCCAATCGGTGATCGACATCGTACCTTCCCGCCTACCAAACAATAGGCGTCAGTGTGTTTTTGAATGGGTCTAGCAGCATTCTAAAGAGCGCAGCCGTTGTTTGGATTGAAGGCACTACATGTGTTAGAACGACCTCCAGTGCGGAAGGTGCCACCTCGCCTGGCGCCTGCAGCGTAGCGGTGATACACAATGGCTACATCGTTGCCTTCTGGCATTACGTGCATGTGCATGTCTGTCTTGCTATTTCCGAAGGGAGTAAGAATATTCTGCAGAATGAAGAGCCAATTATGCCTATCACTTACACGCAGTACTTGGTGTCAGTTGGTCATTAACCACGGGGCGGCGTTTCGTGCACATTTTCTGCAGCAGTCTACAGAGTTTCCTTGCCGGAAACAAGTCGGAAGGCGGCCATAACGAAGTCGCGTGAAGGACGGAAATGCCCATTTTCGAAGGGTCATTACGGTGGCAACCGTGTACTGTCCATCGCTGTCAATGTTTGAGTTGGGGCCCGCCAATAACTGGCCAATCTAATTGTCCGTGCGTGCGTGATTGTGAATATGCCGCGTAAGAGTGCACTATTAGGCGGGTTGTATTGTGTTTGCCGTTTATTGGTTTATTGCTCGGCGAAGAGTGATTTCAGGCAGCATCATTAAGAATATCAAGGGCTATGCTCTACAAATGGCCAGATAACGGCAAGCGCAGCATTCCCAAGCTCTCTCGAGCAAACCAGTGCTGGACACAGTACGTTCTACCTTCCCTTTGCAGAGTTCATGCGCTTCGTGTGCACTGCGGCAGCCACAAAGCAGATGGTATTCTTACAGAGGTGATCGTGTGTCCGGACATATTATGACCAGTTGGTCTTTTCCATTAATATGACTCCACAAGAACGTTGTGGTGTACTGTGCCCGGAAATACTTGCCGGTGTTTCCCTTGCCTGGAAAAGTTTTCCCACGTGTGCCATGACGTTCCAGCCTATATTGCAGGCGACATCCAATCGCTTACGGGTGTTTGCGTTCTTTGTGTGGATGTGCGGATCTCCAAAAGAGGACCTCTGTTGTTGCAGTGTTGTACAGTCCTCCACGTTTGCATATGGCGGCTACAGCTATCAGTGGGAGGAACTGTCAACGAGTTGCCCCGTGCAAGGCAATACAGGCAACGCTTCGTGCACGCGCACACAATCTTCATGTGCACTTCACCGTCCATGGACGAACAGAGTAATTTGCAGAACGTGCGCCAAAATTTCTCACTCGCAGTGTCTGTCATGAACACTTCTTTTAATGCGGCCGCCCCCCCCCTCGGAAGCGTTTTACTCTGTATGCCAAATCGACGCCGAACTGCAGCGCATTAGAAAATACTCCACGAGGCTCCTCTGGTCCCAACATAATTAATAACATTGATTAGAATAGGTCGGTATTTTAATACTGATAGGTAGTGTTTGCGCGGATGACTGGAGTGCTGTGCTGCTGAGACTAGTACCGCAGCACCGCGTCATTTCTGGATGCAGTACTCAACGGGTACAACGATGGCAACAGCATTCCTGCAGTATCCATGAATTCCGTAGAACATGGAATCGCCGCATGCTTAACGTGTGGTGCACTTGGTGTAACAATGGGAAATATAAAGTGGTGTGCAGCTGAAGTAACGTATTTGGATTTGATAGACAAGGTATGCGGGATGCCGCT
>NW_013564619.1:2500-5000 GCF_000499605.1 Eimeria maxima | reverse complement strand
TTGCTGCTGCTGCTGCTGCTGCTAGTTGTTGCGGGGGTGGGGGATGCTGCTGCTGCTGCTGTTTTTGCTGCGTTTGTTGCTGCTGATTTGCTGCTACCGTTGTGTTTTTACTCCTGCTGCTGTTTCTGCTTCTTTCTTTTCCCCTTCTGCTGCTGCTGCTGCTGCTGCTGCTGCTGCATTTGCTGCATTTGCTGCATTTATTGCATTTGCTGCTGCTGTTGCTGCTGCTGCTGCTGCAGGCTATCTTACCATCAGCAACATTTATGTGATTATAGCCCTTGCTGCTTCGCTAGCTTCGGGTGTCCCTTCCTGCTGCAGCGAGGAGACAGGAGAACAATAAAGAAAATATTATATATAAATAAACAAATAAATAAAAAAAAAAGAATATATTTATTTATTAAGGAAAAAAGAGACAATTTATTCCTTCCTGCTGCTGCTGCTGCTGTTGCGCATGCAACAAAGGTAGCAACACAGGCAATTGCTGATACTCGTGATGGTTATGGTTGGGGGGAGGATTCTGCTGCTGCTGCTGCTGCTGCTGCTGCTGAAGCAGCAGCAGCAGCAGATGTTGGTGCAGCAGCAGCAGAAGTTGCTGCAGCACAAGGTGCAGCAGAGGAAGCAGAAGCAGCAACAGCAGCAACAGAACGTTTGCTGCTAGATCTACAAGATCTACAGAAGGAGCACAGACGTTTGCTGCGGCATCTACGAAGAGATTTGCTGCTGCTGCAGCAGCAGCAGCAGCAGCACGAGCGTGCATGCAAAAGGAGACTCGTTAAATGTGCATGCTGTCTTAAATATATTACATTAGAGCATGCACAGACACTACAGGACTGGACTATTGTACAGCAGCAGCAGCAGCAGCAGCAGGAACAAGAACAGCAGCAGCAGCAGCAGCAGCAGCAGCAGAACCAACAGCCTGAGGAGGGAGGAGACGCTGCAGCAGACGGCAGGGGGAGCAGTTCTCCCGCGCATGCAACAGCAGCAGCAGCACCAACAGCAGCAACAGCAACAGCAGCAGCAACAGCAGCAGCAGCAGCAACAGCAGCAGCAGCAAGAGATAGCGCCTCTGGAGGAGGAGCAGCAGCAGCAGGTGTACCAGCATCATCACCAGCAGCAGCAGCAGCAATAACATCAGCAGCAGCACCAGCAGCAGCAACAACAGCAACAGTAACATCACCAGCAGCAGCAGCAGCAGCAGCAGCAGCAGCAGCAGCAGAGAATATAGCTGCACGCAGCATGCGCTACTTTCCTCTTGTTGACCCCTCGGGGGTTTTCTTTTTATTTAATAAAAATAATTTTAGGGTTTGTCTTCCTGAGGAATTACAGCAAACCCTACTAGACCCTTTTTCTCCTGCTCTCTCTTATATTGGTAAACCCTAAACCCTAAACCCTAAACAATTAACACTATTGTCTGTAGCCGATTACCACGAGGAAGACGATATACGGGACACCCGAGGGTTTATTAAGGTTTGGAGTCTAGGGTCTAGGGTTTAGGGTTTAGGGTTTAGGGTTTAGGGTTTAGGGTTTAGGGTTTGTGGGTGCAGAACAAACGGAGGAAGAGTTGGAGAGAAGAGTTGATTTGGAGGGTTTTCATCCGCGAATATTTTCTTGTGATGGTGAGGAAGAGGGTTTAGGGTTTAGGGTTTAGGGTTTAGGGTTTAGCTCAACAGTACAATTATAGCTAAGAGGAAGCAAGAGAGAGCAGTGCCACTGCGTCCTTATATTAGGGTTTATGTTTTGTGGTTTACTAGGGTTTTAGGGTTTCCTAGGGTTTAGTGTCTCCTAGGGTTTAGGGTTTCCTAGGGTTTAGGGTTTAGGGTTTAGGGTTTGGGGTTTTGCAGCTTCTGGTCGTGTACCTATTTGCTCAAAAAGATGTCCTGTCTTAGAACCCCAAAGATTAAGAACAGAATTACATGATGCCCTCCTCCTCCTTGGTCCGTCTAAACCCTAAACCCTAAACCCTAAACCCTAATTTGTAGATCCCTTATAAATATTCTATAAGGGTTTATATAAACCCTAAACCTTAGTGTATATATTATTTATTTGCCTTTTTCTTCTTCTATACCCTCCACAATATATTTATTCTTTTCTATTGTTCCCACCTAGGGTTTAGGGTTTAGGGTTTAGGGTTTAGGGTTTAGGGTTTAGGGTGTATATATACAGGAGCAACATGGTCATTAGGTCTTCCTTTATCATTTTTATTGGGTTTAATTATTGGTAGATCTACAAAGACATTTAGTAAACAAATTGAATTTATTTTTCCTTCTCTTGCTTCTTTTATTGGAGGTAAATATACAAATATAAATAAATTAATAAATAAATTAATAAATAAATAAATAAAATAAATAAATAGTATAAATATATAAATAAATAAATTAAATAAGTTAAATAAATTAAATAAATTAATTAAATAAATAAATATATAAAATAAATAAAAAAGATATGCATAGATACCTGAATAAAGAGCTGCCTATACACCTGAATAAATAATATATATATT
>NW_013564618.1:0-6496 GCF_000499605.1 Eimeria maxima | reverse complement strand
TATATATATATATATTAGATTAGACCGTTAAAGATAGGATACCGTACACCAACTATGGACAACGGAGACCATTCACTTATTTACATTTGGATTGTCTTATTTGATGCTTATAAGACCTCTTCTTGCGTCTACTATGGACTGCTTTTACAACTGTAGAACAGAGAAAAACTTATCTATCACCGTTGCATGCCTTTAGCATATTGATAATAAATAATTAAAACAAATTATAAAATTATAACTTCATAATCTTTTCTTGTTTAACCTAAAGGTATCAAAGAGGGGCACAGCTAATTGCCTATCAAAGTCGGCGGTGGCTCACCAGAAGAGGTTGTTTGCATGCGCCCTCCCGTAGTAGTTTGGGGCTTTGTAAAGCATTCTTTTAGAGAAGAATTTCTCTAATTCGTTAAAATAAAGAAGAATTTATTTCTTTAGAAGTGTGTAACTCCTCCTGTCGATCTGCTGCTGGTTTAAGGAGGCAGCAGAAGACGGGTTTCTTCTCCCTATGGTTAGGGGGGAGGTTAAAAGGGGAGCATATGAATGAAGAAGGGTTAATATTCCTTTTATGTCTTCTTATTAATGACATTTTTCTTTAATGTAACACAATTAAAAAAGTAGAAGAGGAGTTGTAATTAATTAATCGTATCATCATCTCTTTACTTGTTCAACAAAATGGGGTTTCATATTCAAAGTTATATTGCTATGGCAGGACGTGCCATTAATCCTCTAAGATGGAAGCAACAATGGCATAAGATGGAGGGAAAGCAATTATCCGATGTTGCAGATCAAATGATGCAATGGACAAATAAACAATTCGCTCAAATTGGAAGAGTGTGAGATCAAATATCCACAAAATAATGAAATGATCCATCATTCTTGCATTCTGTACAAGCATCAACTCTCAGCTGTCTGTACACCCCAGATAGAATACGCATTCCAACGCAAAAGTTTCCATCACTTCTTTCATTCTGTATTTCGTGTTTGCTTCCCTTATGTCATTCAGCTTTCTTCTTGCTTCTTTTCTATATTTCTGTCCTTTGTAGTCAAATTCTGTTGACTTCTAGCCACCACATTCCTTTTCTTTTTTCTTTTTATGTATATTTATATATTTGGCATTTTCTTCTGCCTTTCATATTTCCTTGTGCAGAAGCTTATGACTTAACCATGCCCGATTTTCCTTTCAAGTTCATGCACAGGAAGCCATTATTCTGGATTCTTTTTTTTATTTCGCTCTTCTGATTTCTTTTCTCCTTTTGTTGCGTCTCAGCTCTGAATACCGCCGTTGGTGGTGGGCGAACCCTTTAGGCATGGGTCTTGTATTCTACGGTGGCTACAAGGTGTGGCATATGACGTATATGGTCCGGAAGCAGAAAAAGAGTAAGTATTGAATCCTTTCGCAAATATATATGCACTTTCATATATTATTTCCCTTCCTTTTCTAGTTCATATTATTACCATGATTATGATTGTAACATGATCTTCTTGCTGCTATTCTATATGGATTCTCTACGCAGCTGCACAGATCGTCGCTGCCGCTTACGGTCAAGGAGGACAATGGCTGAACCCCGTACCGAAGTAATAATTCCTGCCTTACCTTCAACATCCTCTTCTTCTCTTAAGTGTACAGAAGACATAAATAATGTCTTTAATAAGTGCTCTCAATCCAAGGGCAACCAACGACATCTGCTGTAGTACGTTTGTGTATGATGTCTGCCTATCTGCCTATCTAGATAATCAACCTAAAGGGCAGTATAAATGTATGTATTTTTAAATGTGTTATATGACAGAAGCTTTCTTTTGCATTGCCTCTGCATATGGGCAGTTGCTGTTGCAAAAACAAAACTCGCGTTTGTTGTAAAGCCTCCATATGATAATACCCTTTCTTACCAATCCTTTTTTCCCCTTTATACTTGTTGTTACAAGAATACGGCAACTATGCGATATAACCATAACCGAAATAGACCCTACACCCCATTAAGGCGCATATATAAAAAGAAATAAACCCCAATATATTTATACGCGCATCAACTTAAAAAGGCCTGTCCTCAGATAATGCGCATGCGCTGCCCGAAGGAAAGCAAAAAGTCTAAAAAGAAGAAAAGAAGAATCTTTTATTTCCTCGATTTCTCCTGCTTTGCAATGGGGAGAGAGGAAACCCTCCCATGACAGAAAGACAAACGGACAGAAAGATATAGTCATAAGGAATGAATGAAAGAGAGACGGGTAAGGCAGTCTTAAAAAATCTATTTGTTTTACTACCTTTCCCTGTATTATTAACTGCATTCATTTTAGGGGGATTGACTATCTACATAGGGAGGGAGTCTTTAAGGAGGGTTTATTCGCCTTTCTTCTCCTCGTCACTGTCCTCCCCCTCATCCTCGCTGCTACTGCTGCTCCCACTGGACAGAACACTGATCAGTGGATCGCTGCCGTTATTGTTGAAGCTAGACTGCAGCCGCTCTGCGAGTGCGCGCTGCACGGCATCCATGTGATTCGGCTTCTGCAGCAACAGCAGCAGCAATAGCACGAACAAGAGAAAATGCAGCAATAGCAACAATAAAAAATTATACAATCAGTCTCATTCATTTGCGCCGTACAACACGTAACGAACAGGGAGCAGCAGCAACAACAGAAGCAACAATAGCAGCAACAACAAGATCAGCATCATGAATTATATCTGCTGCTGCTGTTGAAAAAGAAGACCTACTGCATTAAGAGGAGAGTCTTCAGGCAAATCAAATACCTCAATCCCCATCTCCGCTAAACGTGCGTCACTAGGTACTTCTCCTTTAACGTCAAACAACCCCATACCCACATCTGCATGCAGCAATAAACAGCAACAAAATGCAGCAGAATCAGGGTCTGCAGCAGCTGCAGCAGCAACAGCAGGTGGAGGTGTCGAGAATTCTTTGCTGCATGCAGTATTACTTACCCAACTCAACCACTGGTCCTTCGTCGTCTGATTCAAAATCTAGGAGACCCCCATTAGCTTTATCTTTGTTGCAGGTGTCTTTGCTGCTGCTCTTGTTGTTGCAGCTGCTGCCCTCTACTGCAGACTTTAGCAATGGCAACAGAGAGCGACAACGCTCTGATAGAGCATCAGCCTTTGCTGCTGCTGCAATTGCTGCAGATCGTGCTTCTGCCTCCGTTAGACGAGCTGGAGGGTCATTACTCTTGCTACTGCTGCTGCTGTTGCTGTTTCCGCTATCAGTGGATGTGTTGCAGCAGACGCGTGCAGCAGCGGCAATATCAGCATTGTCATCATCAATTATTTCCTCCAACTGAAGAAGAGACTTATCCGCCGCCATGGTGGGCAGAAGACCCACCAAAGCAGCGCCTTCCTACCCTGTGCAACTAGTGTTTCTGCTGTTGCTGCTGCTGCTGCTACAGATAGGGTGGTATGACGCTAAGAAGTTCTGCAGCTGCTGCAGCTGCTGCAGCTGCTACGTCTGTAGAGTATATAGTGTCGTGCTCTATGGATATGTATCTTATAGGGGAAAAGAAGGAGAAAGATCCTTAAGAGGAAGAAGTACCAATATGTAAGCCAATGAGGAAGTAGCTGGGCATTAAGAATAATAAAAAAGAAATGAAAACAGCAGCAGCAAGCTGGTACTAAACAAGGCGTTATAAGTTATTAGAAACGTCACTATAAAAGTACAATAAAAGTAAGGAAAGAAATATGCAAGACAAAAAAAAATGAATAAAATATATAAAAGAAATAATAAATTTAAAAATGCGATAAGAAAAAAGATAGAAAAAAGGAATTGTACCTCATACAATATAAGGAAGGTACAGAGCAACAACAGCAGCGGTAGGAGCAGCAGCAGCAGTAGCCATAGCAGCAGCAGCGGCAGCGTCAAGAAGGATAAGTAGGTGATTGGTTGTTTGGATGGGTGTATATAAGTTGCCCCACAGGGTGCTACATGGTGCTTTGGGGCTGTTGCAGTTGCTGCTGCTGCATGTTAAGGAGTGGCAGGAGGAGGAGGAGGAGTTGGGTATGCAGCGTCGTGGGATCGTGTGTGGCTGCTGCTTGCTGCGTTGTTGTTCCCCACAACACGGTGTATGGGTGTGCTGTTGGGGAGATGTGAGTATAAATGTACATGATAATGATAATAAATAAAAATAAATGAATATAAATAAATGTAAAAAATAAAATAATAATAAAATAAAATAAAAAGGAATAAATTAAATATAAAAAGGATTAATTTTAGATATATGGGTGATCATGAATGCATCCGTGCGGCAGCAGCAGCCCTGTGCAGCAGCAGCAGCAGCAGCAGCAGCAGCAGCAGCAGCAGCGGGCGGAGCGGGAGCATTCATATGAGGAGGGGATGAAGAAGTAGCATCATGTGTGGTTGTTGCTGTTAGTGTCTACTGTCTTTGTTTGTTTTGTGTGGGTGTAGATTTGCGTATTGATGGAATAGAGTAATAGATTCCTTAGGATAATAAATTCCTGAGGATATATATGTATATATATGTATAGATACATACATATATATAAAATATTTAGGGTTTAGGGTTTATAGGGTTTATAGGGTTTATAGGGTTTATAGGGTTTAGGTTTGTATAGAATTGAAGATGTCTGACGCTGAAGATGTAACATTTGAGACAGCAGACGCTGGTGCGTCTTTGACGTATCCAATGCAAGCGGGTTCAATAAAGAAGAATGGATTTTGTATGCTAAAAGGGAATCCATGTAAAGTAGTAGATTATTCAACATCTAAGACGGGTAAACATGGGCATGCAAAGGCACATATTGTTGGTCTAGATATATTTACAGGAAAGAAATATGAGGATATATGTCCAACTTCTCATAATATGGAGGTACCTAATGTAAAAAGAACAGAGTATCAATTAATAGATGTAAGTGATGATGGATTTGTATCTCTTCTTCTTGATAATGGGGATCTAAAAAGTGACTTAACTCTACCTAAAGATAGTGAAGGAAATCTTGATGAAGTTGCACAACAAATTAAATCTCTATTTGCTGATGGTAAAGGTATTCTTGTCTCTGTTCTTGCTGCATGTGATAAAGAAAAAATCGTTGCATGTAAAGAATTATAATTATCTATATATATTTATATTTATTTATATATACATATACATATATATATATTTATTTATTTATTTATTTATATATATTAGTTATTATTATTCATATTTATTTATATGAGGCAAAACCATCCTAATATCGTCCTCAATAACAAATACAACAAGAAAAAGAATAAAAAGAAGGAGAAGAAAAAGAGAGAGAAGAAGAACAAGAAGAAGAAAAACAGGAACCTGCTGCAGTTGCTGCTGTCTATTACTGCAGGAATAGTAGTTAGTATATAACAGCAACAATCAATTGCTGCTGTTGTTGCTGCTGCTGCTGCTCCTGCAGTATATGCAATAACAGCAGATGTTATACTGCTGCTAGGTAAACCAACATTTTAATAATAAACCCTCAGTCCCCTCTTTTGTTCAATAATTCCCCGCCTCTATATTCTTCGTTTCCTCTCTCTTTCCTCTAGGGTTTGTATTATTAGGGTTTTATTATTCTCTTATTAGGGTTTTATTCCTTTTTAGGGTTTTGTCTCCCTTTATTTAGATGTATTTACCTGCTAGTTGCATTTCTTTGGTAGGTATACCTAGCACCATACTAAGCACCAGATAGTAAACCCTAAACCCTCGAGGGTTTAGGGTTTGAGTTATTGGCGTCGTCTTAGTAAAAGGTAAACCCTAATTAGGGTTTACATAATATAAATAACCCTATAACTATCTACCTAACAAAAAAGCTCTAAAATAGCTACCTGCCTATACACCCGAATTAAAGTGCAGCAGCAGCAACTTTCCTAGCTGCATGCATGCATTTAATGCAGCATTTAGAGTTGTTGCTCTTGTAAGGATACACCGCAAAAGGAAAATAATCCTCATGTAACTATTAGTTGCCTCCTTTGGGGCTGCATGCGATGTCTACTAGCAGCAGCAGCAGCAGCTGCTGCTGCTGCTGCTGGAGCAGCGACGCTGCGAGTTGTCATACTGCTGCAGCAAAAATCTCTAAGAGTACGGCTGCTGCTGCAGCAAGTGCAGTGTAACAGAAAAACCCTCTGCTGCAGCTCTTGCTGCTGCTGTTGCTGCTGTTGCTGTTGCTGCTGCTGTAGCTGCAGCAAAGAGGGCATAACGAATGAATATATATTGTTGCTGCCTATCTAGACTAGGTTTTTTGTTGCAGTAGGTATCGTTGAATCTGGTGCATCAGTACCATTTGTTCCATCTACTGCTACCACTGCTGCAGCAGGAGCAGCAGGAGCAGCAGGAGCAACAGGAGCAACAGCAGCAGGAAGAGGAGGAGATGAATTTAAGGAAGTAGATGCATAGATGTTGCCTTTTTATCTAATATAATTGCTTTGTATGACCAATAAAAATGACGGATTGGATCCTTACATTTCAATAACACACACTTCTGTATATATACATACATATATACACACACACAAACTATATATATTATATATAT
>NW_013564617.1:0-7078 GCF_000499605.1 Eimeria maxima | reverse complement strand
TCTGAATTCACTGCCGCTTTCTGTCTCACAAGGTCGCAAGGCATAAGCATTTGCCTAGTTCGTCTAACAAGGGGCCTTCGTGTACTTAATAGGGTGGCATGAATGTTTGGTAGTTGCAGTGGATATATGCGGTGAAGCTCACTCTTTGGAGCTATCCCTTCCTTCAAACTTAGCAGCTGCTTTGACGACGCAAGTAAAAAGAAAGAACTAGGAATATCTGTTCAGGGAAGCTTCTCTAGTTTTTTGCAAATGTTGTAGCTCCTCTACGGCCTGAGCCATGATGGGCATGCGGCACACGAACCACAGGGAACTCATTTGCTTTCTACCTGATGTTAGCAACATGCAATTTGCTTCAACAGGCAACAACACTGCATCTTCGGTAGTGCTATTTTAGCCATTTTGAAAGCCCGGCAGCACATGTTCAGTAGAGTCGTCTCTCCAACAAGCACTAGTGTCTGACAAACGCTTTCCCACTCTGCCGCGCTGCCTGACTCACAAACTGTGCTCATGTTTGGTAGACACGCACAAGCAAGAATATTAATACGCCTGCTTAGGCGCCTTAATAGTTCACTGATTACCAGCATCCATGACCGTCATACGCAACTGCAGGTCATCAAACGCACTTCCTGCTTGCGGGTTTGCTTCACGACTATTACGGACACATACGAATTAGGTACCGTGGCACCTTTAGGCCGTACGACCGTAACCACCAGAGTGCATTACGTGGTTTCTACTGACAGAAACCGATGGAAGCTTCATTTTACCGTATCCACTTACATATTGGATTTTTGGGTCCCGGTTACCTCTTGGCTCCACTGCCTTCATATCTCTTCGCAGCAAACAGAAAAAAAAAACACAGAAACACAGAAACACACAGAAACGCACAAAAACACACCCACACACATACACATACCGACAGACACACATACCCACACCCAACCACCCACCCACCCAAACACACACACACACACACACACACACACACACACACACACACACACACACACACACACAAACACTTACACCTGTCACTCCTGTCACACCTGTGGAACACCTACTGTCTGCATTGGCCCATAAAGCTTCCCCGTCCACAACGCAAACATAAGCTCTTCCTGTCAGGATTGGTGCAGTTGTTACAGGCCATCACACTGCAATTGGCCAATGACTTTTCAACTTGTTGCAGCTAACTGTGTGCGTGCTGCCACGGTCATTTGTTAGACTTCCGTGGAGCTCATCTACCTCGTGGGCCGTACTTTCTGTCATCAAAACTCGCACGCGTCAGCCAGCGTGATATTCTGTTGCGGTGAGAAGTTTCCTAGCCTTAAGAAAAATGGCTTTCGTTCCTACCACGCTCTGGGGAAACAACTCAGTGAGCTGCAGCTGCTGTCCTGGCTCCATCCCGTAACTGCCCAGGCGCACTCCAAGAATAACTGCCAGTTGAGCTTTTGTTTCTGGAAAGGACGTTGAGCTAAGCTAGCCTAAACTACTTTGCAGCAGTTTACCCGAGGTGTGGTGGAGTTGACGAGTTCGGGGTCTCATTTAACACTGGCCTCAACTCAGCCTTTGGCGTGAATACGCAGCAGGACGCCAATACTTGATTGAAAGAAGAGTGGACCACGTGGCTCCGTCGAATCCGTGTTTTGCTTGGCATGTAAAGCTTCAGAAGTGCGCATTCCTCCGCATGCGCGAGCATAGCATACTAGCCAATCTGCTTGGCATGAACACAGCGTTCTTGAAATGCTGAATCCGACCTACTGCTTTATCCTACGTCACCTAGCAAAACGATGAATTGAGCAGTTTGTGGCCGATGCAGTTGGCCAGACCTTACTTGCTGGAGGCCCGTCAAATCGACTTGCGTCCACTCTTACTGGCACGGGTTACATGCGCCTTGCAGAAGACTAAAAGGAAACGGTTATTATTATGGGTGGCTACCACACAAATGATGTATCCCTTGTGAGAGACCAAAAATATCCCGATGGGCAAGGGGCGTCAATCTAAACTTTTGTACGTTTTGGTTAGACATATCAGAAGCTTACAGGCTGAACGTACAGCGCGCATCAGGGGGTTACAACATGGCACACTGAGTAGTGAAGGCTTCTGCTGCTGCAAGTTGTGTGATGCCGTCTAGCTTAGATATGAGCCCGTTCCGGTAAATTGAAGACAGCCGAAGTAGTTGCAGTTAGACCGTTATACATGCCATGGATCGGCATGTAGCGGCGAATTTATAATCGACTCATATGAGTTTTCGGCACTGCGAACTTGAGCAAAGCTGGCGTCTCGCCTTGCCGCGGTTCCGTGGGGTCCTTTACAGGTGCAGAAGCTAGAGCCAACCTGAAGCGTTGGCGCCCCATGCATGACAGTTAGTTGTAAATAATCTGCCGCGGAACGAGGGGAGAAGTTACATCCTTTTCCACTCGCTCCGGCGGAGGATATTTACTTATCAGTACAATCATTTACGCGCCGTATTCTTAATATTGTAATTATGGTTTTCGTCAAAATAATGCCTTCTTCGCGGAGGAGATCAGGCACGTGAATTTGCCTTGTTGCCAGTGCCGCGGGGCTTACAAACTGATCGAGCATGAAGGGACTTTCGACCACCTTCAAGCGCTATGCATATGCAGTCAAGTACCAAACTGCCGTCTGCAAAAAAATCAAACGAAAGTAGCGTCTTTTGCTGGGGACCTTCTGCATCAACGAGGAAGGTAGTAGCTTCTGCTCCTCAGTCCATTAACAGCCATAAGAATCTGTGTCAACAGTGGATCCAACACATCCAGGCGGACTGCACGTTCCAGGACCAGTCAATATCAAGAATTGATTCGCGGAACGCACGTGCTGGTGCAATTCGGGAGCCGCGATATATCAACAAGGCGCCTCGGCTGCCCTGGTTTTGCCTGTTCGCGCATCTGCGTGTTTCCTCAGGCCTCTATGCAACTTACTAAAGCGCTGGCTGCACCCTACCTTGCTCCGCGCGCATCCGAACAATGTAGAGACATAAGGCAGGCACGTAATGTACGCGGCAAACTGAAACCTTGCCTTTCCAATCGTAGCTAAGACGCCCTGTATGTCTACCCTCACGCACCCTCTGCCCAGTATCGAGTGGATTCATCTCCAAACCTTCTGGTTCCCATTTACACGGAGTAGCCCCTCTGTGCCATCAACAGGAGGGATAGTCCACGCACCGTCTGCAGGTCAAACTAACAGGTCATATTTGTGCTTTCTCTGCCTTTAAATGCAGAATAGATCGGTAACGCAGCATCCTATACACTGGGGATTAGAGTAAATCGACACCACCTTTCACGGTTTACATTGGGAATACTTTACCTAACTCATTGTGCTTGACATCGTCTGCAGAGAATGACTCACTAGCTATGTTGGTTTGTGATACTCCGTTATGCAGTTCAATATTTCTGTGGCGTGTAAAGGCAAACACTTAGCTAGCCGTGCAAGATGTTCGGGCTCTTCCGTTCCAGCGTCCCCGTGAACGGGGACGCTGGAACGGCAAACGTAACTCGTTTCCCAGTGAACGAGAAAAGCACCATACAGCCTGCATATTTTTATCATCAAGGGCCAAACGAAACGATGGATCGACGATGCATTTCGAAGAATCGGTACCAACAATAACTCCATAGAGACAGCCAAAAAATGGCAACATTTCCTATGTGTCAGAGTACAAGCAGAGAGCTGTGCAGAAACGCTGTAAGTGATCCTGCAACATAGCTAAGTTAATTGTTACACTTTACTGCAAGCTAGGAAATTCGTGTCCCGAGTGCCTATTCCAGTGTCATGTGCTGCAATTTTCACGAATCAGTACACAGCCGTGATAGCCATAAAAATGGCCTTTGGCCTAGGAAACAAGCGCAACAGCAAATTGGGATCCAGCGGCCAGTGTGCACCTTCAGCACAAACCGAAGTATGCTACCATAACCCGTAGACTGTCCCAAGAAGTACCGCCACTTGGCTACGAAGCTAGAATTTCATGCACGGTGACTAGCCAGATATCTACGCTTTGAACCAAGCGTTCCCAGGCAATCATTGACCCCCGCAGCTTGAGCGATAGATACTATATGCCACCTAATGGGTGCGAATTACAGGCCATTGAATCAAAGGACCCAAGGCTCAAGACGACATTTCACACAAGTGTAGGATCAAAATACCTCTACGCAGGTACCTCCCCCCTAGCGACGACTACGCTGTGAGCAGCACATCAGCAAGAAATATCCAAACAATCCCCTACACTGACCAAATGTAAACCCACACGAATACCTCAGAAGCTTCCTTGGCATTGCAATACCAGTGCATTTTGTCCCAAATCCATGTTTTCAGCAAAACGCAATTGGTGCAGCTACCTTGTAAGCAAACCCCAGCGGCGTGGTGCCTTATCAGCGAGCCCCTTAATCAAGTACGAACAGACGCAAAAACCTTTTCAGGCAGAATTCAACTGTTTACGAAGGCAACCGAGCCACAGGCCACAAAAGGCTCCCTATTGGCATGCCAACCTGCTGCAATTACGCTCAGGCCTGCAGGTTTGCTAAAGTCGCTACATACTTTCTAGTGCGCACAGTAACGATTGTATATTACCCATACACATTCCAAGAGCTGTAGCAACGGCGATACCGTTAGATCATGTGAAACATCAAACGCCACATACGACAAAAGGCGAGGAGGCCGGCAGTAGCTACTGTCAACGCCGGAATTCACGGGAGGTGTCTTGCGCATAACTATATTGGGACGCTGTTTCTGCATAGCTGGTGCTGTACTCAGTGGATGCGTAGGCTCGTGAGTCCAAATGCAAAACAATGTCGTAGATAATGGTGAACACCGAGTAGATAGGGGTCAACAGTGCACCTTCTACTATATTTCAGTACAGCTAAGCTTCCTACCGACAACCCATATTCGCCCTATTATAATCAGTCTCACCGTCTGTCATGTTGCCAAAGACTGGCTACATCCTTGTACCTCCAAACCTCACCCGCTCGCAATATACTGGTATGCGTGTGGTCACGCCTTCATTGGTATAACGGAAATGGCCTTCCCGACCGAATGATTCTTTAGGGTGTCGTCCATAAAACCGGCAAGTACCACGACAATGCTGCACTCTCGAATATATATCCATGATGCTCTTGCGTACCTGCTGCATGCCCAACGCCGACGACCTCAGAAAGCGGACTCAGGAAGGTGGCCCCCTGCTCCAGCCTTCTTCGTTGCCTCCACCAACTAACTGAGACTTTCTCTGAAACCCATCCAGTTGCGTTGCTCACAAAGCACCTAGGGGAGAGCGATGGTTATGTCGACCGTGGAGTCGTACACCGTATGTGTTCGAGCAGGCTCCCAAGTGCCGCGGCGTAGGCAAAGCTGCACCGTTTGGTGGCGTGCAGGCAAAAGCCGCTCACGGCCTGTGACACAGTTAAGCTGATATCGTCACAGTATCTTACACCCCACTCACCTCCAAACCGATGGTATACGTGCGGGTTATGTTCATTGATGCACCCCATACCGTGCATACACCGACCTAACTCTAACGAGCCGTCTGCAGTGACGCATGACTCCGCCGCTCTGCCACCTACCATGTGCACCTTCTGCTGAGGCCAGCATAGCCGCACCATAGACGCCTGTCAGTCAAACAACATGAATACAGGTAGTCCAAATTATGCCCAAACTCCATTGGAGAGATGCCCGCTAAGCAACATTCAAGAGAGGTCTGCTGCAAGCATCGCAACATTCGATAGAACGATCACGTTGTCACTCACCATTCAACCGCCCCGCCGATGTGGCCAATACTTACTGGCTAAATGTCCATAGTCGAAAAACACGGAGACTTAGCTACCATGCACCAACCGCCCTCACGCCCTGCAACAACTGCCTTCTTTATGATGCTGCGCAAACGTGTTGGTGAGAAACCAGAAGCAGCAGAGGGGACACCTGCAGCAGCAGCAGCACACACCGAAGCAAACGCAACAGCTGAAGAAACACAAGCAGCGCAGGGAGACACAATAGCTGCTGCTTCATTTGACGGAGCAGCCCAAGAGACAGCACCAGTTGCACCGGCAGCAGCAGCCGCCACAACAGCAGCAGCAACGCAGAATCAGCAGCAAGAGCAAGTGAGAGACTAAAGAAGCAAAGTACAGCTGCATGCGGGATATAACGCTACCCCTGCGTGCTGGCGTCGTCCTCCATTGCTTTGCTCAACCCGCACGCTTGGAAGAAAGATGGTAGAATATCGATGGGTTCGTATAAAGCATGTGACCAGGCAGTTGGGCTAATACTACGGCTCAGCTACGCTTGCTGAAATGTAATTTGATGCGTTGGATGACCGTCGACAGATAAATGCCCATTGCCTGCCATTGTCACGGACTGTGACGCGGTTGAACAATGGCTGCATAGCAATTGCCTCATACCTCACCGCCCATATCCTAATGGTAGATGCGTTGGCTAACTAGTTTGGCTAAGGCATAAGCTCCAGTGCATGGACCGACCTAACAATACAGAGCCATCCGTTATGCGTCCTGGGCTGCAGCGCACCGTAATAGAGCAGCGCAGTCGCATAAGGGAGCGAGGAACCGAAAAATATGAAGCATACGCTCCTGCATGCCCGCTGTGCTACAACATGCAAAGCCTCCCCATGAAACGGTACACGCATCTGCACGCCAGCAAATGTGAACGATGAAACTGCATGCTGTGCCAACCCTAAGTGGCAAGAGCTAGCATATTAACATATCGTCGTACAATTCATTCCCGGATGGGCAACACCACCGAGAGATTCACACTGGCATCTAGCCGAACAGAGAGCTGTGCCACCGTCACATACCGGCTGAATACCCACCATGTGAATACACAGGGAAAGGGGTACCAGGTTTCGACCACCCTGTTGCACTGCACCAACCAACTGAGACCTGGGTTCCGCCGCTCTCGACTGCTTTGTTCAACACGCACGCTTGGAAGAAAAATGGTAGAATATCGATGGGTTCGTATATATCATGGGGCCAGGCAGTCGGCCAACTGCTACGGCTCAGCTAAGCTTGCAGAAATGTAATTTGATGCGTTGGATGACCATCGACAGATAAATGCCCATTGCCTCAGT
>NW_013564616.1:0-2500 GCF_000499605.1 Eimeria maxima | reverse complement strand
ACAAATAAACTAATAAATAAATATCCTTCTTTTCCTTTATTAAATAAAGAATTAAATAAAGATATAAATATACAAATAAATAAAGAAAAAAAAGAAGAAAAAAAAGAAGAAAAAGAAGAAAAAGAATTCAATTTTATTAAGACTAAAAATTTATGGCAACAAAAATTAGACGAAGAATTCGCAAAAAAAGAGCAACAAAAAATATACGTATGTTTATTTATTTATTTATTTATTTATTTATTTATTTAGTTCGTTTGTTTGTTTGTTTGTTTAGTTTGCTTGCTTTATTTATTTTTCTCTTTTTTTCTAGGGTTTAGGGTTTAGGGTTTAGGGTTTAGGGTTTGTATGGATAAATGATTGTAGCTAATGATTGTATATATGTCTTTTTTTTATTCATTTATTTAATTAATTAATTAATTGTTAATTAGTATTTATTATTAATTAATTAATTAATTAATTAAATTAGTATTTGTTTATTTATTTATTTTTTTATTTTTTTATTCTTTTTATTTATTATGGTGTCTTTTTTTCTCCTTTTTTTTTCCTATTAATTAAATAATAATAAATATAATTAATTAATTAATTAATTAATTTATTTATTTATTTATTTATTTATTTATATGTATAGGATGAATTAAGAGAAAGAGAGAATAAAAGAATAGAGGAAGAAAAAAAAACATATAATTTATTAAATAAGGAAGGATTTAATTTAATTAAATTAAATAATAAAAAAAAAGATATTTATGATTATTTATTAGCAAAAAAAATACAAAAAAAATATATACAACAATATACACAAGAAATAAAAGATCAACAATTTGCTGCTGCTGTTGCTGCTGCTTCTGCTGCTGCTGCTGCTGCTGCTGCTGCTGCTGATTATAATCATCCTATTGATGAAGATTTATTTATCCAACAATATTTACTTAATCATGCACAGGTACTTTATTTATTTATTTATTTATTTATTTATTTATTTATTTATTTGTTTATTTATTTATTATTTATTTATTTATTTATTTATTTATTATTAATTATTGTGCTGTTTTTTTTTTTGGCTTTTAGGACGACGAGACCACAGAGGGAAGCCAAACCCTAAACCCTAAACCCTAAACCCTAAACCCTAATAATAAGAAATAAATAAAAATAATTAAAAGAGAATAAGATGACTAATAGAAAAGGCAGAAGGTAAGAACAACAAAAAAAAAATTATATGCAGTTATAGAGGGAAAGGACGCAGCAGCAGCATTAGCAGCAACCAGCAGCAGCAGTAGCAGCAGCAGTAGCAGCAGCAGTAGCAGCAGCAGCAGCAGCAGCAGCAGCAGCAGCAGCAGCAGCAGCAGCAGCAGCAGCAGGAAGAGTGTGTATATAACAATTATTAAGGTGACAAAAGGTCACCTTTATTGTTTGTTTAATAAGACTTTTCTTCATAAGAAGGAAACCCTAAACCCTAAACCCTAAACCCTAAACCCTAAAAATACTTTTTTTCCTTTTTATTAACAACAATTGTTATATACATAATATTATTCTTCCTTTATTCAATGTTATTTATTTATTTATTTATTTATTTAACAATTAACCGTAACTAGCTAGCTACCTGTAGCTAGCTAGCTGTATCTAGCTAGCTGTATGGTTGTTATAACTATTTAAGTTGCGGTGCAGCAGCAGCAGCAGCAGCAACAGCAACAGCAGCAGCAACAGCAGCAGGAGGACTAACCGTGAATAAATTAAATAGAGGTGCCTATACACCTGAAGTTAAGGAGAGACAAAAGGTAAAAGAGAAAATTAAAAGAAGAAGAAAAAGAAGTTGCCCCTTGCATGCATCTTTATGCATGCAGCAGCAGCAGCAGCAGCAACAGCAGCAGCAGCTGCAACTGCTGCTGCTACTGATGATGCTGCTGCTGCTGCTGCAACAAATGTTGTTGCTGCTGCTGCTGCAATTCACTGGCACTATTGCTGCTGCAGCAACAGCTGCTAGCTACTACAACAGCAACTGCTGCTGCCGCTGCTGCTGCTGCTGCTGCTGCTGCATAAGATAGAATGTCCTGTAATAAAGAAGCAATTATTTATTTTCTTCTTTTCTCCACCTGCAGCACCTATAAGGACGGGTATACAAACTTATTTATTTATTTACTTATTTATTTATTTATTTACTTATATTTAATTAATTAATTTAATTAATTAATTAATTCTTTTATTTATTTCTTTATTTATTTTATTAGTATTAAGCAAGCACTCGCGGATATATATATGCGTATATATACAAATATACATATATAAAAATATATGTATATTTATATATACGTATATATATATATATATGTATATTATACATACATAAATAGATAAATATATAAATACGTATATATATACATGTATAAATATATATATTATATATACTATATATATTATATATATTATATATATACATAAATATATATTATAAATATATATTTATTTATATATATAAATAAATAAATATATGTATATATATATATATATA
>NW_013564615.1:0-49618 GCF_000499605.1 Eimeria maxima | reverse complement strand
TATATATATATATATATATATATATATATATATATATATAATGTGTCTTTGTTGTATAGTTGTACGAAGATGAGTTTGTGTAGGGGTTTATGGCTTGAATGATCTTACTAAGAACAATTACTAATTACTAATAAAACGTAATATATAAATTATAATTAAATTGAATTCAATTGAATATATATTTTGTGTTTTTGTTGTATAGTTGTACGAAGATGAGTTTGTCTATGGAGGATTGAATGCTCTTGGTCCTTCTCTTCGCGTTGGATTTTCTTCTCGTCTTTGTCCCCCAAGAGCACCAATTGGATCTAATCAATTCGCTTATGCCATTGGATCATATTGCCAACTGCAGCACCAGCAGCAAGAGCAACAGCAGCAGCAGCAGCAGCAGCAGCAGGGGGAGCATCAGGGGGAGCATCAGGGAAAGCATCATCAGCAGCCAAAGTGCTGCTGCAGATGCACATGTAGCAGCAGTAGCAGCAAACGGGGAAGCAGCAGCAGCAGCAGGATGTTAGCTGCGAAGGTGGCTAGTGTAAGAGGGGCCCCTCGACTTGAGGGCCTCTTTGTTGTGACGGGAGGGAAACGAAAACGTCTTAAACAGTCAAACATCAATTTAGCTCTCTTCTGCCAGCATTCGATGCAGCAGCAGCAGCAGCTACTGCAGCAACAGCTTGAGCTGCAACAGCAGCGGCGGGACAAGCAGGAGCAGCAACCGGCTCCTGCGGACACAGCAGCTACAATGGCGCGGAAACCGCAGCAGCAGCCGCAGCATAACCCACACAACGAAGCAACAGAAACAGATGACGCTGCTGCTGCACTCGACGCAGTAGCAGCTGCAGCAACAACAGCAGCAGCACCTGCTGGTGGTGCTGCTGGTGTTTCGTCCTGCTATTGCTGTCGTTGCGCATGCGGTTGCGGTGCTGCCGATAGTGGTGTTCCTCCTTCTGCTGGTACTGCTGCTGCGAGCTGCTGCAGCGGCGAATCTGCTGCTACAACAGCAGCACCTAGTTTACAAGAAGGAGACATTGTTGGTTGCTTCGTCCAT
Source organism: Eimeria maxima (assembly GCF_000499605.1). Classification (NCBI taxonomy): domain Eukaryota; phylum Apicomplexa; class Conoidasida; order Eucoccidiorida; family Eimeriidae; genus Eimeria; species Eimeria maxima. Next base: position 48,576 of record NW_013564615.1, on the reverse strand, counting down.
ATGCCTGGAAGACCTCCAGTAACACTCGAAGACCCGAGGGGCCGTGCTGCTCTCTGGAGGTTCCTGCAGCAGGGTAAGCAGCAAAACATACACCTGCTGTCGCTGCTGGTGGTGCTGCTGCTGCTGTTCGGGGTAGCAATGCTGATACTGCCAGGGTTGCTGCTGCTTCTGCTGCTGCTGCTGTTGTTCATGCGTTTCTGTCTGATCTACCTCTAATCTTGAAGGGTGGTTTCTTCTGCTGCCTGTATAGTGGGTTCCCTTGGATGTTGCCGTGTCTGCTGTATGCATGCGAAACCCTGCTGCAGCAAGTTAGAGTGTACACGTAGGTTTGTGCTTTCGTGCTGCATTTTGAGTGTATTTATTTAATACAAAAGGGTATTTTAATTTGCTCATTAAATAAATTTAAATATTTAACCGAAAATGCTTCAATAATAATATAAATATGCAAATAGATAGATTTTCTTTGTCTTTTCTTTAGGTTTATTATGCGACATTACCCATGATACAACCCTCCCTGTAGGTATAAAACCTTATCCTTCTTCTTTTATTTCTTTTTCTATTAATGGTATTTTGTACCATAAAGTCTTTTCTCCTCTTCTTTGCTGCGAGTTACACCCTGCGGTGTCTCTCTTTAATGGGGCCTCCGCAACTCTTAACTTGGGGCCCCACTTCCAATTCCTCCCCTCCTGCCTCAGCAAATACTTCCGGTACCTTCCTTCTCCTCCTCCTCACCCTGCTGCTTTTGCTGCTGCTGGTCCTGTTGCTGCTGTTGCTGCCACTGGTCCTTGTGCTGGCCGTGCTGCTGCTGCTGCTCCTGCTCTTCCTGCGGTTGATGCTAGTGCTGCTGTTGCTGGTACTGCCGATGCTCCCGCCAGTGATGCTCCTGCTACTATTGTTGCTGCTGCTACTACTGCTGCTGGTGCTACGGGTGTTTCTGTTACTACTAGATTCTGCTGCATGTCTTGCAGTTGCAGCTGCCGCTGCTCCAAATATGCATGCCTCCTCCCAGTATTCTTGCTGCTGCCCCTGCTGCTGTTGCTGCTGTCAGGCCTGCGCAGGAAATGCTGACTTCTGTATATCCGCTGAAACACGACCTCGTAAAATTCTACTTGCTCGCTGCCGACAGCAACAGCAACAGCAATATCAACAGCAGCAACAGCAACGGGAAGGAGGATGCAGATGAGGTGGGAAGATCTAAAAGGCTGCGGACAATCGCTGAGGTTGAAGGATTAAAGGACGGAGCCGCCGAGGACCAGCAGCAGCAACACCAGCAGCAGCAGCAGCCGCTTCGCTTTGTTCCTTTTGATGAAAAAACTTACCTCCGCAAACTCAAGGCAGCAGCACCTCAATTTTTTCCTCCCGCCGCCCCATCCGTGCAGCAGCAGCATCAGCATCAGCGTCGACAGCAGCAACGGCAACAACAGCAGCATCATCAACAACAGCAACAACAGCAGGGCCATTCGCAGTACGACCAGCAGAAACTGCAGCAGCTGCACCTGGAAATGTCCATAAAAACAATGAAAGGTAGCAGCGGTGCACAGACAGCCGAAGAAGCAAAAGATGCAGCTATTTCGTTGACAGAAGCAGCAGGAGTAGCAGCTGAAGCAGCAGCTGCTGCTGAGGGACCCATCTGCGCTGCAACAGCAGAAGCTCAACACTAGGATGCCATACTTTAGGTAACACTCCAGCAGCAGCAGAAGCAGCCGAAGCAGCAGCGACAACAACAACAGCACCAGATACAGCAGCATATGCAGCACCACGATTTTTATTAGGGACAACAGCAGCGGCCTGCTGTTGCGTATTGTATTTAATTTTATCCTTTGTTTTCCCGCTCCACGAGCCGATTCCAGCCGTCAAACCCTAAGCCATAAAACCTCAACAGGTCTCTCTGCAGCATAACAAATTTGTCAGTATGCCAAAGCAGCTGTAACAGACACTGCAGGCGACACGCAGGTAGCGAGGGAGGCGTTGTTCTGCTGCTGGTGCAGCAGCGGCCACCAGCCCGCCAACAACGGCAGGAAACCAGCTTTGCTTCCGCCGCAGCAGCGCATGCGCGAGGCGCTGCAGCAACAGCTGCAGCCGCAGGCTGAGGTGCCTTTGCGCTGTTGCTTGTAAAGACCGCCTTAATTCATCGATACTTTAGCATATAGCGGTACGGCTTGCTGCAGCCAGCAGCAACTAGCTGTAACTGCAGCAGCAAGCTGGCTTGGCAGCAGTTTCCTGTCTTGCTGCAGTTTGCTGGAGCAGCGTCAGCCAGGTGACTTAGCAGCAGCTAGCTGGAGTAGCAGCAGCTAGGTATGTTAACTGCAGCTAGCTGTCGCCGCTGCTGTAAACCAGTAGCTTGCAGTTCTATCCTTTGTTAGCTAGCTGGATGACGCGGGTAGCCTTAGCTGCAGCTAGCTGTTCTGCCAGTAGCAGCTAGATGCGCAGCCACAGGCGGGTTTCGTTGCATACAGCTAGCTGCAGCTAGCTGTAAGGACATAGCCCCCTGTAAACTGTTGTATAGTGGGTCTCTCTAAAGATAGACGAAAAGAAGGAACAGCGACTGCATGCAGCTGGGGAGGCGATGCAGCACGGGGGGTTTACCGAGCTGTACATACACCTTATGGGTTATTATTAAGGTGGGCATGCACCTCAGGGGCTATTATTTTTACTATTACTAATATTATGCTGATTACGGCTATTACTAAAGTGTGCATACACCTGAAGCTGGGAGACCTTAAGCAGAACAAAATATAAGCATTTGTCTATTGCGGTATGGGCGGCAGTTGTTTATCCAATCCTTGCCTTCTCCCTTCACTGTTGCTCCATTGCCTCTTGCCCGTGGGCAGCTCACCCTCAGTAACGTCTCACAAACCAGCAGCAGCCGCTGCTGCTGCAGCCGCTGCAGTCGCTGGTGCGGTAACAGAAAACAGAAGGAAGCAATAGCTGAAGCAGCTGGTGCCTCAGTGGCCCTTGCGCTGCAACAGCAGACATAGCTGCGCTGCAACGCTGGCCGCCGCAGCAGTCGCGGCAGCACCAATAACCCGGGCCGCATGTGCAGCAACATCTACGCTATCTTGCTGCTGCTGCTGCGCCATTCGCGACCGCTCAAGACAGAACCTCTGCTAACCTGCAGCACACACAATGACACAAAAAGCGTTGCCCGTCCTTCTCCAGAGGCTGATAGTAGAGCCTCTGCAAGAGAATAGGCAATGAGACAATAAAGAGGAGCAAAGTAATAAACAAGCAATAGGAGACAGAAAAAGGAGGCGAAGGTACACAAACAGCAGCATTAGGGTCCACTTTCATATTCTGAGACTCCATTTCTTTCTCTGTCTCTCTTGCTGTCTGGCCCCTTTACTGTCTGCTTCTCCTTCTCTGTGTCTGCCTCTCTTCGCTGTTTCTGTCTCTGTGTCAGTTGCGGTTTCTGTGTCTGTGCCTTTCTCTGTGTCTGCTGCAGTGCTCCAGCAGCAGGAGCTGCAGCAGCGAAGAATGGATATGCACATTATCTCTCTGTCTCGCCTATCTCCTCAAGGGAGACAGTTACACTCATAGATTTGACAGAGAGAGTAAAAGTGACGGAGAAAGATACAGCTGCTGTTGGTGCTGTTGTTCTTGAGCTGTTGCTGCTGCTCACCAGTCCATTGCTGCTGATATGCCCTCTCCCTTGACAGCAGATGCGCCGAAGACGGACCAGCGCCTCTCCCGCAAAGAGGACAGACCCAATGCCATTGAAATCTGCAACAACAGGAAACAGTAAATGGAGACAGTAAGGGAAAAAAGGAGACACAAAAGAAAACGGAGAGAGCATCAATTGTCTCCTAGAGTCTCCATACTACCCGCTACCCTATGCCGTTTGTTGCTGTTGCTGCTACTGTTGTTGGTGCTGCTAACGTCCGTGCTCGTGGTAGCGCTGCGGTGCTGCTGCTGCCTGTGCTGCTGCGGAGCTGTTGCTGCTGCTGTTGTTGCTACTTTTGCTGCAGCAAAAGCATACCTCTCCTTCGTTGAGAGCCCGTGGGAGGTCCTGTTTATTTGCAATAACTGCAAGGGCTACATCCTTTAGCTCCTCCTCCTACACACAAAAACACGGCAACCTGCTGCTGCTGCTGCCGACGCTGCTGCCGGTTATGCTTGTGCAGGCACTAACTACATATATTTGCCGCAGTCGCAACCGCTGCCTATAGATCAACGCAGTCTGCTGCTGTTTAGCTTCGGCACAGTGGCAGCAGCAGCTCCTGCTCCTGCTGCTGCTCCTGCTGCTGCCGTTGCTCTAGCTACCTCTAGCATAAGCAGCAACTCCTGTCTTGCGTCAGGAAGCCGCTCCACGTCTGCGCTGTCGACAACGTAGATGAGGGCTTGAGTGTTTAGGTAATAACATCGCCAGTAAGGCCTACACGCAAACCCTGAACCCTAAACCATAAACCTTTAGACCCTAACCCGCTGACGAAGTGCAAACCCTAAACCATAAATCCTCAACCCCACACAGCACCCAACTAGGCGGTACCAGCAAACTCACAGCAAGTCGTAAACCCTAAACCGTATAAACCCTCAACGAATCGTACACTCTAGAAAACACAAAGCAAGCTCCCTGTGCCGAACACAAACCCTAGCTATGCATGCACCGATGGACCCTGAGATCTATTAGTAGACTTCGTGTCTAGTGTTCAGCATTGGAGGATTAGGGTTTACGGCTTACCTAATTGATGTTTGACCACCCAAATCCCACACCTGAAATTCGATGTTTTTGTATTTCACTGTTTCGACATTGAAACCAATTGCTGCATTACATACACGACACCAATATCTACTGCTGTTGTTGCTGCTGCTCTTCCGGCTGGATCTGGTGTTGCGGCTGTTTCAGCTTTCGCTGATGTTACTGCTCGTGCTATCGCCGCTACTGCCGCTAGTTCTGGTTCCGCTTCACCCACTTGGTACTGTTTGTATAACTTCGTTAAGGTGTAGGCGATCTGCGTACAAAGGGACAGCCGCAGCAACGGTGTTTCTACTGTCGTTGTCGTTGTTGCTGCTGCTTGGGCTGCTGCGCTGGAGGCAGCTTAGCTGCTAAGACAGCAGCTAACTTCTCAGCTATCTACATAGCTAGATAGGTAGGGGACAGGCTGAGTAGACAGGTACCTATGTCGGCAGCTAGTTACATCGCTAGCCACGGCGTGGCAGCGACGCTCGCCTGCCAGCGAGCTAGCTAGCTTTGTAGCCAGCTAGCCAGCATGCTTGACAGCTAGCCATGCATCCGGTTAGTTAGATAGCTATCCAGTTGTTTACGTACATAGGATGGTGGTCTTGCCGGCGTTGTCAAGGCCAAGAATCAACACGCGGACTTCGCGCCCCCCAAAGAGGCGCGGGAACCAAGAGGAGAGGGCCCCTCCCATGGCGTAAACCCTAAACCCTAAACCCCAAATATCCGAGCGTGAGCATTGAGGGTTCATACACTGAGGACGACGCGGGGGATCGGGATCGAGGGAAGACGATCCCGATCCCCCCCGATCACTGTGAATTCCAACCTACCCAACTTTTTAGCCGCCACACCTGCTGCTGGTGATGATGCTGCCGCAGCTGTGGTCGCAGCTTCTACTGTTGCTGCTGTTGCTGCTGCCGCTGTATCTGCGAGCGTTGCGGCTGCTGCCGTCACCACCAGTTGCCAGGCTGCAGCGGCTGCGGGAAAGTAGCTCCCCGTGGGTGTTCGTACACCGTCTTCATTACGGTTCGAGCAGCTGCTGCGGTTGCTGGAGCTGCTGCAATGTGCTACAGCAGCTAACTTGCTGCAGCAAGGAGCTAACCTGCTGCAGCAGACAGCCAACGGGCTGCAGCAGCACAGCTGGAAGGCAGCCGCGGGGAACCACCAGCAGCGCCCCGACTCACAAGGCCAAACGCCGACTCCAAAATGCTCAACTTTATTATTTTGAATATTCACAAAAAATGCAATGAAGACACAACCGCTAAAACAACGCGAGATGGAGCATGCAGCAGTAGCAGCAGCTGCTGCAGCGACTCGTGTTGCTGTTGCTGCTGCAGAGTCAGCAGCACAAGGACCAACGCTTCAGTGTCTGAAAAGAAATGGCGCCAAGCATTTCGGCATTCTGCTTTGGTGCTGCTTTAACGCAGTTCCCTTTCTGCTGTCTGCTCACTCGCGCGGCGGCGTACCTGGGAGTACGAGAGCAGTGCATATTATTCGTGTCTCATTAAATATACGCATTTGGCCCCCACCTCCCTCTTGCAGCAGACCCCCAAATGCCACATTCACTAAGTCGTGCAGTGGGCAATATGTAGGCTTTAGAAAGCTATCAGCTGTCATAGGAGTGGGGGTGGGGCAAGGCCTGCAACAGGCAGTGCAGCCTTGGTTCCTTGTAGGCACACTGGAGAACCTCCATAATCTTGGTTGGTGAGTGCTTGGCTAGCCTACAGGCCCCAAGTGTCTCAAGTAATTCATTGATTTTCCCTTGTGCAAGGTCATTTTGTGCTAGTGCAGGCAGTGTAGTGTTGTGTCATAATAGAAAGGTAGTACGTGTATTTTCCCGTTTTGTTTGTATCTTTGTACCATCAAGTTAGACAGTACTGCTGCTGCCTTGCTCATTTAGCCGCTCGAGCGCTCTAGTTTGTGGCGCGTGCGGCCTTACTAGGTTCGCAGGAGTCAAGAGAGCTGCCTGTCTTGAGGTAGTGCGAGCACTTCTACTTCTTCCTACTTGGAAGATTGAGCAGCTCGAGCCAAGGTAGTGTTTGAAAATTGCCTGTCCTAGGTGGATTATTTAAAGAGGGCTGCGATATAAGTAACCACGCTGGTTTCTCGAGGCAGGTGTTGCAAGAATCTGCTGAGATGCACGCCCCAGCATCCTCCTGTGTATGCCATCGCCACACATTTGTGCTGGTCTAGGGATGGGTTCTGGAGACTAAGAGAGGTCGGCTGTGAAGGGATATCCACACGAGTGATTTACAGTTATGTGCGTATAGACAATATGTAAAGAACAGAGAGAGAGGGAGGGAGGTAGCCCGTTGTTTTGTGCGTTGCGGAAAAGAGAACAAAGGGGTTAAATGTGGCAGCTTGCCAGAACACGCAGCACTTTTGGATCAAGTGGGGGAGAGCGCCTCTAAAATGAAAATGTTTAAAGAAGTATCCTTTACAAACTTCCACAGTGAAGAGGAAGCCACGGGGCCGAGGTGCAATCAGTAGGCCCATGCAGTTACCTGTAGCCGTCTACATACACGACAAGACGATCGGAACGCCCCCGGGTGGAGAGGTGGCCTTAATGGGAAGCTAGCCACATTACAGTGGTAACGGACACTTCCGTTGGAACAACCTCCCAATACAGAATAATAGTAGGCCGGCTATGGGGAACGCATGAGATATCTAGACTAGACTGTTTGTGTTTATGTGCGAATTGGCACGGAATGGCATAAGCTCCTAGCGCTTCCAACATCATTTATGCTGTGTACAGGAAGAAGAGTAATATCCGAGTAAAAACAAGAGGAGAGAAACGGCATTCCTGCCCAGCGCAGAAAAGCCGCCACATTCGGCCGAGATGCCAGAGTTTGTCACTCTACTCTTACGACGAGCACAATTTGGGGGGATTTGACCCAGTTAGACACGGAAAAAACGGCAGAGGTATCCACAAAGCAAAGAAGGCCTCCCCTGTCTACCAAATAACGAGGAGATTCAAAGCGAGATTGGCACCGTATGGAGGCCAAGCGTAATGCACCAAATTTCCCGCACGAAGCTGTGACTGGATATCCAGGCAAACCCAGCATAACGGAGAGGAAATCAACCGGTGGGACTACTCAGAAGAAGCAAAGTTCAACCGTCAATTCCCACGTCCAGGCGAATATTATTGCTGACGGATTAAAGGGACGCGAGGTGATGCTTATGCTTAGAGCCCACGTGAAACGAACAGTTATCTATGCATCGGAGCGGTTCACTGCTCCGCCTCATGCGGTGTTCCGCAGTCCTTTTATCATTTGGTTTCGCCAATGCGTATATGTAGATTGGAATAGGCCTCGTCGACAGGCATCACACTACGCTGCATGCTTACACGCACAAAGCTTAACACATCTGTGTGCCATTCGCATTTTGTGGGCACCTGGCAAGGAAGGCTGCCGACCCCTTCCGTGTGGTATGCAGCTCCTACAATGGAAGTACAATTTTAGGCAGACCAAGGTACATGAACGCAGCGCCCGAGTGCTTAGGACATCTTACTTGCAGTTCACAATAGCCCCACCATAGTTTTCGGCACCGTCGTTAAAGACTCCTATCATACACTCAAGGAGCGTAAGTCGCTGCGCTCATGATGCCGGGAGATTCAAGAAGGAATTCAACTGCATATGGGTAATATTACTCCACTGAGGCTCACAATATTCCTCGCATAAGATCCAGAACCCGCACTTCAGTTGCAGAGACCCTGTTACAATGACCCTCCCTACAGAAGGGCAGGCAGTCGTCCCCTCCGATGAATTCTCACTACGCTTTCACAACTCATGTCACAGAATACTGTAAGTATTAAAACGTACGCATACATATGTGGCAAATAAGAAGAAGAGAGCTGATCCTCCCTAACTTGCAGCCGTGGTACCTTGTTCCCCAAGGGTAGTGGCTGCCGGGGTGCCGTGGCCATCTGCAGTATTCTTGTGTCTCGTTGCGAACAAAACAAGCAATTAAACCAACCAATTTAGTAACAAAACTACATTTGTCTACTGGACACTGCATGAAGCCCCACACCCGCTGTGCAGCACTTCATGTCTCGCATCTTGGTGGCTGCTGCACCGAGGCGAGACGAGTAGCAGGGGCGCTGTGTAGTTTCTAGAGGGGACGACAGTGGCTACTTAGCGGATCACTAAAGTCTTAAAAGGGATAGAAAAAAGGCAAAAATATATACATTTTTTTAGTAGGGGTCCATGGACTCGAGGACATCAACCCAGCCAGTGCCAGCCACAGGGCTCCCCCGTACTACGCAAGCTGTTGCTGCTAGGCTAGAAGGGCTTACAGACAGCTGCATTATGTAAAATTTTCTCGTTTCTGTAATGTGTTCCGTTTTTCTGTCAATCTCTAGAATTCCAGGGGGCCTTTGATGTCGCTGCAAGGCTTGTGCTGCGGCTGCTGCTAGTGCTGCTGCTGCTGCTGTACGCCTAGGCCGCGCCGAAGCTGCTGCAGCAGCACCTGGCGGCAGCTGAGGCTCCTGTAGGGCCGGCAGTCCCCATAGAGGGTTTTGCTCTTATAATACCTTTGTATTCCCCTTTAAATCCTTCTTTAAGACAGATTTAACGTGATTTGAGGGTTTAGTAGAGGGGCTCGTGACTTACAGGGGAAGCAGCCTCCCACGCAACAGGGCCCCCGCCCTGCCTGCTGCGCTGCTGGAGGGGCCTCCTCAGCAGCAGTTGCTGCAGGAGTTGCTGGTGCTCAGGCCGTTTGGTTTTCATAAACTGGATAGGGGGAGTAGTGCGGCATCGCGAGGTTTCTGTGCGTGTCTCTGCAGCAGCAGCAGCTGCTGCTGCTGCTGTTGCTGCTCCTTCGCTGCATGCTTGACGCGTCTCGCTCGAGGTGCTGCTCTGAGAGTCTTTCCACCCTGCTCCCTCCTCAGTGGCTCTCCTAGACTTTCTTTGTTTCGGAAGGGAGGTGTCCTGCAGGCTGATACACCCAGGGGCCTGTCCGCTCTCACCTGTCGGTGCATTGGAGGAGCAGCTTCTGCTCTGCTGCTGCTGTTGCTGCCGGGTCCCTCCCGCGCTGTGTTGCTGTGCAAGAGCTGGGAGCTTTTGCAGCACCCACGACAGTTGAATGACGCCTGTTGTCTCAGACGCACTGGGAGCTGTGGGGCCGCTGCTGCCGCCTCGTATAGCAGCAGCAGCAGCAGCTATTGCTGCCGCCGGCTCCGGCATTTGCTAACGCTAAGGAGCTCATTGCAGCAGCAGAAGGGGGGAGAGGCTGCTTCGTGATTTCTAAAAGTCCTCTCCCTTAAGGCGCAGGGTATGAACTTCCTCATGGAAGGGCGCACAGCAGCAGAGGCCTCCAGGCCACTGGCAGCAGTTGCAGCGCCTGCTGGTACAACAGCAGCAGCAGGGAATGCTTCTTTTGCCGCACATTCTGCTGTGCCGTCTCATGCCTTCGCCAGATCTGCGGCGCCCTTCGCAACCCCAGCTGCCGCCGCAGCAGCAGCCTTCCACGCCGTTGCTGCCGCAATGCCTGCAGCTGCCAACCCAGCAGCAGCAATGGCGACAGCACTTGCTGCAGCTGGGAGGCCCCTCTCCGTTGGGGGTGTCCCCCAGGCTGCTGTTGGGCCTCTCTTGCAGCAGGCACAGATGCCTTGTATTGGTGTGCCTTCACCTAACGCAGCACCAATCGTTTCTCCTGCAGCAGCTGCTGCAGCAGCGCCTCCTACTGCAGCATCTCCATCACATGTAGGAGGGCCGACCAGAGGAGCAGCTCATGGTATACAAGGCAGCCCTTACACAGCAGCTCCAGCAGCACCACCACCACAGCAACACACGGCAGCCCCACCACCTCCGGCAGCAGCTCCTGCGGTTGCAGTGCCACAACGTACTGGAGCTTCTGCTGCAGCAGCTCCTGCCCCCGCAGCATCTGCTGTAGGTGTTCCAGGTCCTGGAGGAGGAGCGCATATCCCTGCTGCTTCACATCACGTAGGGTCACCATCCCCAGCAGCCACAGCAGCTCCCGTAGCAGCTACTGCAGCGTCGGCGGCTCGTGGTGCGTCGCCTGCCCCCGTGTATGCTGCTGCTGCAGCCAGCCCTCCCGCGTCTGCTGCAGCAACTCCTGCCACGACGAACATTGCTGCAGCAGCTGCGAAGGCAGCTGCTCCACGGGGTAGCCGTGCGGGTGCCCGGGGTGGTCGTCGAAACCGGGGAACCGCACCAGCACCAGCAACAGCAACAGCTGCGCCAACACCACCAGCAGCACCTGCGACACAAGCTGCTGGAGAGAGGCCCCAGAGGGCGCGAAGGGCCCCGCGAATGTTTGAAGTGGACGCAGCGGCCGATGACAAGCTGCTGAAGGTCGCCATTGGACGCTCTCTCTTGGTGAGACACCATTAGGCTCTGCTTCAGCTATTGCAACTGCTGCTGAGGCGGCAGCAACAGTTGTGCGGTTAGCAGCAGGCTTGTTCAGGGGCACACACTATCGCCTGGGAAGGAACGAGAGAGCCCTCTTTTGTGTTTTGTTTTTGTGTTGGACTCTCTCTAGTTCTGTAGGGGGAATTGAGTATAAGACTGTTTGCTTACATAGTGGGGCTGTGTTGTGTTCCATTTCTGCTAGCTTCATTGTGTTCAACTTTGTCTCGCGTTTGTCTGTTGTGCATTGTTGTTTTCCTGTCTTTGTTGCTGGCTGTTTCTTTTGTTGCCTTTGTTCGTTTACCATTAGTGTTTGTTGAACATCGCTTGTTGCTTTCCGTTGCTTTTAATCGTTGTTTGCTGTTGTCTGTCGTTTGTTTTATCTTTGTTTAGCTGCGCTGCTCTGCGGTGAGAGCAGCACGAGGCGGAGCGGCGTTGCACCGTCTAGCCACCTGTGGAGGTGTATCGATGTGTACTCTATGTTTTGATTTTGTTTCGGATTTTATTCTTATTTTATGTCTTCTTTTTGCACAGGAGACACGTCGCGTGGAGATGAATTACTCTTCTTTGCCTGCTGTTCCTGAGCTACGCTTTCCCTCGCGCGCTGCTTTCTCTGCTAATCCGATTTCCTTCTTCGAGAGTCTGCGCGCAATAGGCAGGGAATTCGGAGCTGTCAAAGTTATTCCTCCAGAGGACTGGAGTCCCCCATTTGCCCTCCAAGCCCTCATCAACGATCAGGCGCTTTTCCATGTTCGAACCCAAGAAGTTCACTCTCTCATGTCGGGCAAGGTAAACATGCATGCAGTTGCAATGCAACTCCCGATGTGTATTGCTATATAATGCCTTCCAAATAATCCCATTTTGTACCTTACTGTACCTTATGTTTGGTAGTACCTTTAATACTCCAGTGCTATCGACATACCTGTGCTTGTGCTGTGCTTATGCATTCTGCAGTAGTGCGTGCATGGACTTTTCTGTATGAGCTACTACATTCGTGTTTCTCCTGCGTCGTTAGTGCGTGCTGCCACAAGTGATGTGTGGTGTCGGTGTGGTGTTGTTTTCGCTGCAGCCGTTTCAACACCCAGAGGCGCCAGTGCATGCGTCGGAGTTGCGTTCGCACGACCGCGAGTTGACTCGGCAGGTCTTTGGCTGTTGCAGTCCCAGCATCGAGACAGTAGAGGCAGTGTACTGGAAAAGCGTTGAGAGTGGGGCCCCACAACTGACAGTGCACTACGCAGCAGATCTACGCACCAACGAACTGGGAAGCGGCTTTCCAGTGCCCCCCGAAGGAACACCAACAGGCGATGCTTCACTGGACGGCTCTACAGCAAACTGCGCCAGGAGCAGCAGCAACGCTAGCAGTAGCAGCAGCGCGAGTAGCGGCAGCAGCAGCACGGAGGCCAGCGTGGGAGGTAGCCCGCAACAGCGGCAGTGCCACGCCCCTGCGCCGCAGGCGCACGACGGCATGACCAAGACGGAGCCCCATCTCCAACCGCAGCAGCAGCAGCAGTTGGAGCAGGACTACGACTACGCAACTCATCCCTGGAATCTGGCGCGCCTGGCTCGGGTTGAAGGCTCTCTACTGCGGCATTATCATCGGGATGTGCCTGGGGTAACGTCACCGTGGCTTTACGTGGGTACTGTCTTCTCGAGCTTCTGTTGGCATACGGAAGACAACTTCTTCGCCGCGTGCAACTACCACCACTGGGGGGCACCCAAGGTACTGTTACTTGCTAGATTTCTGCTGTTTTTGGTGGTTTGCTACTGCCATTTGCCGCTGTCGCCTTTGTATGCTGCTTGCCGCTGCTGGGTTCTTGTTGGCTGCTGTTTGTTTTTGTCGGGTGCTGATTGGCGTTTATGTTCCGAATTAGTAGTTCTTGTTATTGTTTGGTGTTTGTTTGCCACCATCTGCTTTTCCTGGTTGCCGATACTCGTTGTCGTTTGCTGTTCTTCGTTGTTTGTTGTTAGTTGTTAGTGTTTTTGTTATTTGCTGGCCTGTTGTTCTCTTGGTGCTGCTTCCAGTTGCGCAATGGTGAATATGCCGCTTCGCACGAGCTACCGAGACACCGCAACACCATTCATTGCTCCTGTGTCAGCCTCACAGGCTACGTCAAGCTGGCACGTCTTTGGCATGCTTGTGCTGCTGCTGCAGATATGGTATGTGGTGCCGCCTTCTCGGGCTCCGTCTGTCGAACGGACGCTGCAGTCTTACCTTGCTGATCGGGATCCTCATTATGTGCTGCACTCGTTAACGGTGCAGCTGCCTCCTTCGTTGTTTGTGGAAAACAACATCCCTGTCTACCGCATCGAACAACACGCCAAGGAATTTGTCATGCTGTGGCCACGCACGTACCACGCGGGATTTAACGCAGGGTACGCAGGGGCCACCTCGCTGGAGCTGTTGTTGCTGTACTCCTGTGGTTGTGGCTGTGTGTCTCCTTGGTGTGGTGTGGATCTTCTCGATGTTCTACCCTCCGCTTTGCATCTGAAGCACCCAAGCACATGCGTCGTATTGGGGATTTGTGTCTGTTTCGCGTGTGTTTTTTTTTGGGATTCAGGTTTAACTGCAACGAGGCGTGCAACTTCGCGCCTCCTCTGTGGCTGCAGTGGGGCCAAAAGGCCATTCGGAGTTACCGGTACATGCGTTCTACGTGCATCCCTTATCAGCAGTTAGTGCTGCGTTCTGCACTGCAATCGTCTGGGGGGTTTTCAGGGCGACAGCAGCTCGAGCTGTGTAGAGCGGTGGCTCGACTGCTGCTTGAGGAATTCGCTGGCCGAGCTGCTGCAGTTGAGCAGCATCTTGCTGCAGCTCCCATGCAGCTTGCCGCAGGACAGCTGAACCTGGTGGAGGCTCTCGACCCAGAGGTGAAGGGATGGCGGCAAGACTTGAGGCGGCTTCTCTCTTCATTTGGGGATCTGCTGGTGCCTCTTCCCTTCGGCGATGAAGAGGGGCCCAAGGAGGAGCTGCTGCAGCGGATGGCTCGGGTGCTGTCGCTGCCGGTTAAGGATTGCAGTAGCTGCAAGGCATGCTGTTCCCTCACTTGCGTCTCCTGCTGCCACCAAGAAGACTACGTGTGTCTCGAGTGTACCGGCAGCCTCTCCTGCAATTGCGCGCAGCGCATCGTTCTCACCCGTTTCCCGCTCCCTACCCTGCGGCTAATTTACCAGCATTGTCTGGACACGCTGATGCTGCTCACCAAAGAAGCGACAACAGAGAGAGCGGGAATAAAGCAAGTGCAACAGCAGCAGCAGCTTGGGGAGAACAGTGTGGGAGAAGGCATTGTGACGAAGGAAGGCACAACTGTGTCTGTGTCTTCTGATATGCCGGTCAGTGCCGCAGTGGCGACAGCAGCAGCAGAAGTTGCTGCAGTTGTCGAGGGAGTAGCTATGAAGTGCCCTTCTCCAGGAGCAGATGAACTAGCCCCCCGTAAGAGGGGGAGGCCTCGCGCTGCCTCCCGGGCTGTCGGAGATGTGAAGCGGCGAGCAGCAGAAGCAGGGGCTGCAGCGGCACACCAAGAGAAGCCTCTTCTGCAGGAGATTCAAGAGGACACGCTGTTGCAGTCCGTACCCTCAATGAGCGACCTCGTGGCTCTTGAGCGCAAGGCCTACAGAGGAGTGGACTTCTACGCCGTCAGCTACAACGACGAGGCGGAGCACGAGCCAGAGCCGCAGCCGCCTTCGCCGCCAGCTTCCAGCACTGCGCTTACCTCTGTGGGGGTTGACCCCCTACAGCAGCAGCAGCAAGAGCATCATCACCATCAGCAGCAACAGCAGCACCACCACCACCACCACCCCGCAGTCGCGCAGTTGCCCTCAGCAGACAACCCTGCCCTCCTGCACCAACTAGGCCTCCAGGGATTTGCGGCTGCAGCGCTGCAACACCGCTCGTTGCAGCAGTCACAGGAGGCCCAGCAGCAGGAACTCAAGCAACAGCAAGAGCTGCTGCAGATCCAGCTGCTGTTGGGGGAGCAGCGCATGCTCGACAGCCCCACGGAACAGCAGCTCGCAGCCCTACAGCAACACCACGAACAGCAACAGCTGCAGCAGCAGCAGCTTCAGCAACAGCACCGCCAACTACAGCAGCAGCAGTTGCAGTTGCAGCAGCAGTTGCAGCAACAGTTGCAGCAACAGTTGCAGCAACAGCTACAGCACCAGCAACACCTGCAGCAGCACCAGAGACATGCAGATTTGCATTCGTTGCAAGCTGGGGCTCTGGAGTTGCATCCCCATCACGGCTTGCTGCCGCACTCCCAGGGGAGCAGTAGCTTGACTTCCCTCTCTAGCCAAGCTCCGCCGCAGCAGCATCAGCAGCTGCAGCATC
Organism: Eimeria maxima; assembly: GCF_000499605.1. Lineage (NCBI taxonomy): Eukaryota > Apicomplexa > Conoidasida > Eucoccidiorida > Eimeriidae > Eimeria > Eimeria maxima. Next base: position 33,212 of record NW_013564615.1, on the reverse strand, counting down.
AGCGTGAGGGGGAGCAGCGGCTACACGGCGTTTCTCCCCTGACGCACCGGCTCGCCGAGTCCCGTAGCAGCAGTCAGGTGGGGGGTGCGGGTGTGGCACAGCAGCAAGAGGGAGGAGAGGACAGTAGCACAAAGAGCAGGGAGCCACTGGCGGTGGATTGCGGAGAATGGGCTCCGTATGAAGTGGGGTCGCAGCTCGATATAAGTGTGGGGCGACTAAGCTGCTCGCAGGTGCCGGCCCCCGAGGAGGCGCCTCCCGCTGCGGGCCGTAGAGGTCGCAGGGTAGTGCCCTTCAGGGTGATTCCCCCGGAATTAGTAGTGGACAGAAGGCGCGAGTTAGCAGTGCGAAGGTATGTACAGCAGCTGACGTGGAGATACTTCATCAAGACGCTCAAAGAGGAAGCGGAGGACGATGACGAACAGATCCTCCCCATGTTCAAACGCGCCGCAAGGCCAGAAGCTTAGGAGTGTTTGAGGTTATTGTTGCACCTGCTGTTGTTGCAGTTGCTGTTGCTTTTGTTGAAGGGGCATGAGAGAGGCACTGTGATAACGATAGATACATATCTTTATTATTCCGTGCATGAATCGCATTGACCTATGTCATGTTTGCATTTGCGGGTTCTGCGCGGACTTTCGGCCGCAACATAATTTTTAAAATTGGGGTAATAAGAGAACTGCCTAGAGGGACCGCTTCCACTCGTCTCAAGTGGGCCCTCGCACTGCTGTAACTGTTCGCTGGTGCATGCACAAAGGTGAAGTGTTCTCATGTGTGAGTTCATGTACTGTTGCGACAGAGGTGTATGTGCGGTGCCCTAGTAGTAGTACACGCACGCAACGGTGCATCAATAAAATATATGTATATTATACAGTATATATGTGCATTTATATGTAAATATATATAAATGTATGTGTATGTATATATATGTATATATATCTATATTCGCGTACTTTACCTATGTAGATCACACATACTGGATGTGTAGGGAAACGAATACAGGGCAGAGTTGAAAACAGTGAGAACGCACTGCGCCGCAGGCAGAGGAACCGATCCTGGGTTGACACGGCCTTCGTGGCTTTCCTTGCTGCTGTGCCTTTTGTCTGCCTGTGATTGGGGGATATCTCACTGCGGCAGCCTTAGGTCATTATTGTTGCAGGCAACGCGTTGTCGCCTGCACCTCCCGAACATAGAACAGAGGGAGAGGGTATGCCGCTACCGCAAGCCAGACGGGCTCCTACCAGTTTTATTTATCTCAGACGAACTCGGGACAGCTGTGTGCTGCTGTATAACGCACTGCAGCGCTAGTTACGAAGCAGCTTGCAAATTGCTAGCTGTCACCTAGTTGGCGAGCTAGCCACGATACGGCTAGCTGTTTTCCTAAGGAACTCGGGACAGCTTGGTGCTGCTGCATAAGACACGGCAGCGCTAGTCACGTTGCAACAAGCATTTGGCTAGTTTGTCAGCTATCTAGCAACCGGCCACCTAGTTGTGTTTTCCATGCAAAGCCTCTGAAGCATCTAAGCGCCCTCGATGGATGCTCTCATGCACCTCCGACAAAACTTGCCTCCATGCAACAAGACAGACCCGGGAGCAACGCGGCCAGCGTTCGCTTTTACGAGGCCTGAATTGCGGACCGTACAGCCCAACAGCCTATAATCACGGAATACCAAAGTTTACAAATGTTGGAAGCAATGCAGAGAAGCACCGCTGATAAAAATGTTGTTCACTTGCTTCGGTGAGGTGAGCAAGATTTGAAATGGAGAGCCAACAGCAATGGGTTCGCCAACAAGCGTATGTCCGTTGCATGGAGCAACGGGGTGAAACTTCTATTGTGCAACTCGCTTCCGTTTGACGAACCCTCGGCGCCTGAAAATGGCTTCTCTCATGCGCGTCTTCCTTTGCAGCTCCTTGGCTTTGTTTCTGCGGCGTTTCCTCTGAGCGTGTGCCTGCGGATTTTCAAGGAAGGTTTGCTGGGCCTTCAGCTTCCTCATCACCCGCTTGGCTGAGACACTCTGCCGCGTGGCTGCCAGCAGCACGCGGTACACATGCTCATGGCCGCTGTTCCTGAGGAGCTGTTCCATGCGGCGAAGCACAATAGTCCCTCCCGTTGCAACCTCCCCCAGCTGCAGCACAGGTCTGAGAGAACGCAGCGAGTCCCAGAGGTCCCTCTGGCTGCCTTCCCGTGCTTGAAGGCCTCCTCCAGCTCTCGTACTGCCAGCAACACTTTCCTTTGTACGCAGATCTTCGCCTTCAATCAGCTGCGCCAGCACCGAATCAGAAGCCAGCTCGGCATGAAGCGTCGAGCACCGATACGCCGCATCTGCGATATGCTCGAGAATCGTACGCACAACGCCGCTCGATGGTGCTTCTGCTCCTCGTGTCTGTGTCTTTTCCGTGGAGTGCTGCAGCTCCGCCAGCGGAAGCAGCTTGACCAGAGAAGCGAAGAAAGCAACAATTCCAGAGACACGGGCAACTGTGCCCGGAGCTCCCCCCGATAGTTGAAGACTGTCGCTGAAACCCAAGCGACCCAGGTGTATGCGTAACCAGCGATTGAGCCCTGAAACAAGGAACACCAGAGGGTGCATCGGTGTTGTTGCTCTACAAGAAACTTCCTCTGTGCTGGCGCACCCACGCTCAGGCGAGAAGACACTCCAAGAGGCCTGCGGCAGGGGGAGCGCAGCGGTGGCTAGCTGCGTTGCTGCCACAAAGCTCTCTTTGTCGTCCTTCGAAGCCTCCCGTTGCATTTCTTCTAAAACAGAATCTTCTGCCTCGCCGCCATCTGTTGGGTCTGCCGTCACCTCTTCACCGTCAACGTCAGATGAGGACTCCCCACCCTCTGCTTCATCTTGCGAAGAGTTGTCATCTCCAGACTCGCCCTCAGAGGCTGAACCAGGAGCGTTTGTTGACTGTGCAGGCACAGCTGTATCCTCGGAATTCTCCTTCTCGTCTTTACCACCAACACAGTTGTTGTCAGAGCCATCAGGGGGGGAAGCTGCGAAATCACCAGCTGCCTCTGCCTTCGTTGCGTCTACACCTACGTCTGAATACCACTCGCCTTCCTGCGTAGGAAGCTCCTCCTTCTCAGTCATTTCAAAGTCGCCTTCCGCAACTTCCAATTGCTGCTCTGGAGCGTCCTCATGGCAGTTCTTAACTTTCGCGGGGTCGCCGCACGTGCCCCGATGCGCCCGCGTCCTTCTGCGCTGTTTACAGGTGACCGACACAAGGTGGGGGAAGGTGTAGGCTATCTGAGCCCAGTGGAGGAGAGCGGCGATCGCACAAGGGGCAGCAGACGGGTGCCGCTCTAGCATGCTGTCTCTGCCGAAGTGCTGCCCTAGGGCTAAGCCTAACGCTGTCAGGGGAGGTGGCTGTGTTGCTGAAGCCGGACTTCCCTTCGGCATTCTTGTCTTCCTTCCTACAACTAGAAAAGCAAGAAGAGGAACATTGGCGCGACGCCAAGCGGCAGCCGGTGTTCGCTGCAGGTACTGAGCCACGCAGCGCAGCGCCGCGGAACGCACCCACGCATTTTCATGATGAAGACCGATTCCCAATATGTTGTTCCAGAGCTGTGCTGCATGTAGCCCCGCAAAAACTTGTTGGCGCTGCTGTAGGTTCTGATTGGTAGGTTTCGCCGCCTTTTGATCCTTCGGCAAAGAGCTTGGCGGGGGCTGCCATACATTCAAAGAGTTGATGAACAGCTGCATTCCTCTCCTCTCCAGAGCTGTTCTCTCAGCCTCCTCAGGGGCATCATTTGCCGCATCTGCAGTCAGGCTGTACAGCGCCTCAACGCCAGCATCGCTAAAGAGCTGGGCAGCTTTCCCGAAGGCCTCCTCCATCCAAGGAAGGCAACCAGCTGCCAGCAATTCTTCAAACACCAGAGTGACCTTGTAGAGCAAACGCCAGTCGATAGGCGCATCATCTCCTGCCGCTACGTAGGAAACAGCGCAGAGAAGTTGTGTCACTTTCGGCAAGAAGGGGGCAAGGCCCCCCTTCTGAGCCATCCATCCCCCAACAAGAGGCACAAAAACGCTCAAAAATTCAAGCAGAGCCATTAAGTGCTGCATCCGTGGCACTAAGAAAACCCTGCGCGCAACACGCCACACCATAAACAGAGAGGCCACATGCAACGATACCAAAGGAAATGGCCCGGCACGTTTCACCTAGGTACGCTTGCAATTTGGCCTTCAACAGAAGTGTTCAGATAGACCTGCGAACTCCAACGGATGAACTGTACTGGCGTACTTTGCGACTGTCTTCAGTTGATCCTGGAGACGTGATATGGGGTCTTCTGCCACCTCGACGAGCTGCAGCACTTCCCGTACGACCTGCTGCAGCATCCAATAAGCCGTCTGGTCTGTCTCTGTAGCTAGCGTTGAGCAGCACGTTAGCAGCGCGACCTGCCCGTATCGTTCCATAAACAGCTCAGCTGGGAACCGCCTCTGAGCAAGCAAACAAAGCACACGGAATCTTAGACAAACCTGAGTCAGTCGATGCACTGCTGCAACAAACCTTTACTAGGCACCCGCAAGGAGCTTTTCAGATCACAGCGCCAGACAGCAACGTCTAAAGATGTGGAGAGCCGAAATCCCCTGCCGTTGAGAGCTTAGGGCCCAACAGATCCATCAATTGGGTCCTCTTCATTTCGAATGACCAAGCGCTTCAAGGAATTCAAGTACGAGAACATGTCAACTCAGAACGAATCGTATGCCTGGTATTTCACCTGGGTGAAGTGTCATCGCTGGTATCATTTTGGCGTTTTGCTACAATACTACACGCAGGAGTATCTCTCCACATTTTTGCACCCCAAAAGCAACAGCAAGAAAGGCTTTTCTACTCCGTATAGAGCGGTTACTGAACGACACAATAAGTGAATACGTGCTTCACTGCTATATGCACTCACCACCACCTTGTGCAGTGCCGCGATGGCCGCCCGTCGGCCGTAGAGGTCTGAGAACTTCTGCTGCTGAAACAGAAAGAAGACGCGCCGTTGCTGCAGCCGAGGCGTCATGGGGAAGTTGAGGAGAAAGGAGACGTAAACGTCGGCGCAAATGGTTGACAGCTTCTGGCTGACTGCTGAGAAAGTAGCATGCTGTACCATCACCCTAGCCACGCGATCAACACACTCATAGACGAGCGGCAACAATTCCGCCGCTGCTGTTTGCTGCTTATCCGGTTTGCCTTCCCCTTCTTCCGCGGCTTTCGCATCTCTCTGTCGCTTCTTCTGGGCACGCCTCTGTAGAGCTTGGCTGCTTAATTCTCCAGCAGCCTGCTTCGACTCCTCAACGGCACGCCGCGCAGCCTCTCCCACAAGTTCTTTGTAATGCTGCAGAACAACCCTTCTGAAAAGGAAGAGAGCACACAGCTGCAGTTGGCTGTCTTCTAAAGATGACGAGATGTGTGCCAGCAGAGCTTCCTTCAAGCAGAATTGCCCAGCTGCCTGCAATTGCTCCTCGGTTACTGCTGCGCTTGCACTGAAGCTTAGCTCCGCCTGAGGCGACATCACTCCAGCTCCTCCATTTCCCTGCTGCTGTCGCTTTTGTTGTTGCTGCTGCAGCTGCTGGCGTTGTTGCTGTAGCTGGTCTTGGTACCTCCAAGGCAACACGCGGAGCTGTTCTCGCAGGAGGGATCTGAGCATGTCCCCGCCTATATGTTGCGACGGATTCAGCGCGGTGTCCATCCATTTTGAAGCCTGAGGCTGCAGCAGTAGAACAGCTAAGAGTTTGGTGCAGATCGGAAGAAGCTCCGACCGAGCTGTGTAGTGGTCAGCGCCATGTATACCGCTTCCGCCTCCGCAGGAGTGGAAGATCTTCATTGTCAGGTAGGCCACAAGCGCGCCTCTGTTTTCGAGACGAGGAAGACGGAATGCAAGCATCTCCAGCAAGCACCGGGCACCCCACGAGACCAGCTTTGTTGACCTGCAGCTGAAACAGCAGACGACGCCAAGTGCCACTTCGTCCAGCTGGTCCATGCATCCCCGCAGAGTCACCTCGTGCATCTCCTTCACGGCCTTCGCAGGTCGTTGCTCAGAGGCGAGCCCCAGCTGCTTCTCCCTGAATGTTTTCAGAGGAGTCTTTGCTGCCTTCACAGAGAGATGAAGAAGACGCAGAGCTGCTGTCCCCAGCAAAGCCGACTGCGTGGGGAGCTCTAGGCCAGTGGCTCCTTGATCAGGTTTGTTACGGGTTGCTTGTGCTAACGAACGACCTGTGATGGCGCCGGGTTGCAGGGTGAATCGCCGGTCTTTGCTCGTAGTGAGAAGCGATACCAGCAGCTTCCTGCTGCTGTTGGAAGCCCCGCCCTCCCGCCGCTGGGACACGGGGGGGGCTCCTGTCTGGCCATGGGTATTTGCTCCGTCATCTTCGGCTTCCGGAACCAGCAAAAGTCGCAGCGTTTGCAGGTCTTCTTTATGAGAAGGAGACAGATCTAGCGGAAGAGGGCTTTCTGACTCTGGCTCAAGCGTAGGAACCGCTGCTGGTTTGCTGCTTTCTGCGCCAGGCTGTGACTCTTCGTTGGTGTCACTGTTTGTGTGCGGCTTCTTCCCCCGCTTCTTGCGACCCAGTAATAGCAGCTGCTGCTTCGAAAGCAGAAACAAGGATTCGTTTAGGCCACGCTCGGCTTGCAGTACAGGGTGAAGAAGAGGGAACTGCAAGGTTGCAACTGTGAGAATGAGCAGTTGCTTTGCAGTGCGCAGCTTCTTTTCAAGCGATATCTTGTTGTTGCGGCTTAAGCCAAAGACGAAATGCAGCAGCAAATCTTCAGCCCGGTTGACGTATTTGCTTGAAAAGGCAGCTGAGCTGCTCCACCCCTCGCGTTTACACGACGCCCCGGTTAGGAGGCCCAGCACAAATGGAAGTAACTGGTCTCTGAGGCACTCGGGGCTGCTATCTTTTGTCAGGAGCAACAGCAGAGACGGTCCTTTCAGGGACTGCGCCTCCTCCACCTTGGAGTGCGTGCTAACATCAGTCAGCTTTGCAACAGAAGAACTCGAAAGACCCCCACCTTCATTCCCATCCAGCTGTCCGGCCAACGCTCGCCGGCTCTCCCCTTGGTCGAGACTGTCTGGATCTGCCACTCGGTTTATTTCCTAAGAACATGAACAAACGTTGCCTCCCCAGAATTCCACAGGAGCTCCCGCACCGGCGGACTGCACCGATGGGGCAATCGTGTGTACCCACAAAACTCGCATCTGCGCCTCTTGTTCCGTCGAAATACATGCAGCACTTACCTCGGCGATGAGAGGAAGCAGCAATGGGACTGCGGCTTCGAACTTCTGGACAAACTGTGTGTCGTCAACAGAGGTGGCTTCTTGAGATGCGTCCAGAGCAGCCAACTCTGTCGATGCGCTTTGCTGCTGCTGCTGGTGCAAGGCATTCAGCATCGCATGCAGTGTGAAGAGCAGCACCGGTCGTAGAAAGCTCTGCTGATCTGCCTCTGGGTTCTTCTCGCTCTTGGGCCCCAACGTCCTCTGCACTTCCGTCACCAAGTAGGTGAAGTATGGAGAGCCCAGGTTGACAGTCAAGCGGGTTAAAGCTACGCGGGCGTCCCGACGAGCAGTGCGCTCTCGAGACCTACTCCAAATCAACGCAACACAGATGCACGAACAGATGAAGGCGAGGACGTTGATATGCCCTAGTGCATGACAGCACGACAAGGCGGAAAAGGGAAGGTACAGGCTGTCGATGAAACAACCTTCCCAAGGTCTCCTCCCCCTTTCCCTGAATTCCAATCACTGCAACCCAAGACAGGGTCACGCAACTCACCTTAGAGCGAACGCAACTGAACGGACAAGACGGGGTAGCTGCAGATGGAATTCCGTAGGTGGTAGCATCCGCGCCAGCAGGGCAAGGACGGCTACTAGCTCTGTGCGCACCACTGGGTTTTCGTATGTTTTGCTGGTTTTCTGTTCAAGGAGCTTCTCTGATGCATCAGCAGTGTCTCCCTTTGACGTCACACGCCGGACCTTGCTGCCAAAGGCAAGGGGGTACAACATAGGGATGAGCTCATCTCTGATGCAAGTCTCCACCCTTTCCTTCCTGAGCAAAAGCCAAACGGCAACAGCACATAAGAACAGCAATTTTTGGGAATAATGACTACCACAGAAACACTCGCATGCCACTGCTAAGCTAGACCCACCTCATCTGTGCAATGCGCTTTTTCGATGCTTCTTTCCCATCAGATTCATCTTCGCTGCTTGTCACCCCGTCACCCCCTTCCTGGCAAGGAAGACCAGTTGCTGGCTGCTCTCCCTGGCATGGCTCTTGCGCGGACGAGTCTGTTTGCTTGTTTGCACCGCCCCCTGTATCATCCTTATCTTCTTTTTCTTCGCCCTGTTCTAGCTGACTCTGCCTCCCTACTGTTTGGTGTACTGCATCTGAAAGGCCAAAGGGGAATGTCTTCAGAGTTGCGGCTATTGCACGATGTATGTAAGCTTCGCGCTGCGGTACTTTGGCAAGGAACGTCACGAGCTGCTTCAGAGTCTGGATGCAGCTCTTCAGAGGCAGACGCGTGCAGCACTGTGCCAGACATGCCACTCCCTGGTCAGCCATCTGTTGACTGAACGCCTCCTGGCGGCCTCTGGACTGTCGGGACGAAGCCTTGGTCGCTTTTTGTTTCTCTGGTACCTCCCTTGACACGTTTTCTTGAAGAATTGCCCACAGCGCTAAGGGCACGCAAAAGTGCCTCACTGTGTTCATGCACAGCTTCTGCGCCGCCACCGCCCTGCCAAGAAGCTGTAAGCCCCTCGCTCTTCTGTGTTTCTGCATGTGCAGCAGCTCAAGCAAAACGTCTCCCCCGCCTTCGCGTTCAGAGGCCTGCTGCTCCCCGGCCAGCGCCTCCAGCTGCGCAGCTCTGGCAGCGGCGGCGGCTGCACGCCAGGGTTTTCCGCTGGCAACCAACTCTTGCGCAAGCGAAGCAGCTTCTTGAATTGCAGGTGTTACCTGGGTTGCTGTTAGCAGCGGATACAAGTCCAAATGCAGCCGCATGAACCTCTGGTGCTGATCTGCATCGGACAAAAACAAGCCGGAAACAGAGTCCTCCCCATCGGTTGTAGTGGCTCCATGCGGTGGCAGTAGAGGCCCTGCTGGCCCTAGCGTCCGCACAAGTGAGTCCAGTGCCCTCAGGGCCATCCGCTGACAGTCCTCTTTCATGCTGCGCATCAGTCGGTGAAGGTGAGGAAAGATTGCCTTCATAATGAGTCGTTGCATAGCAACAGCAAAGCCCCAATCGGACTCCACTGCTTCCTCAGAAGGCAGTTTCATCCCCTGTTCATCCGCAAACTGAACTGCCGTCCTCAGAGTCGCTGCTGCCGAAGCCGCCGCCCCAAGAGACATAGCTGCCTTTCGGATGACTGTCAGAGCGACATGCTGCAGCGTCAGGTCGTCAGAGCAATCGGAGAGAAGATACAGGACGTGCTGCACAATAGGCTCAAACGCAGATGCAGGAATGTTGCTCAGAGGAGGAGCAGAAGTTTCCGCAGGTGTTGTGGCTTGCAAAGGCGTCTCCTCCTCTCCAACACTCTCCTGTGCGCACTGAACCCCCGCTACTCCTAATTTATCGTGCGGTTCTCCCCTCATCTCCGTTGCCGTTTCTCCATCTTCCTTTTTGTCATCGGCTGTCAGCAGTTCATGCTGGACCTGTGTGTTGTCCGCTTGTTCATTAAACTCGCACTGAGCTATTCGTGCTAGTGCAGGAGGACGGAGGTGGTTCTCAACCACTGCCAGCAACACCAAAACCTGCATGTCCACGTCCGGCCGCTGCTCCTCCGGACCGCCACGGCTCCCTGCCTTCAGAAGGTTTGCGCAGACCATCACAAGAGCGACGCTAACGCGCCACGCGGCAGCAAGCTCACTGCGCCTGAGCAGAGTGGCTGACCCTTTGTCGTCTAGGACGGACGGCAATGCATCTTTTAGAAGGCTGTCGCAGAGCGCTCCACCAGGAATTATCCAGGAGATCGCACGTACCGTTTTTAAGTCACCTTCCCCTTCCTCCTCGGCTTGCCGGAAAGCATGCAACTCCCTCAATGCAAATCCTCGGATCTGTGTCGTGAGAACCTCTTCCGTCAGCACGCAGCCGCATGCAGCAAGTTCCGTCGCCAGCAGCACTTCGGATGCTGCTGCGCGGCACTGCAGATCTTCTGCGCACTCTAGTAAACTGCAGCATGTCTCGTAAAGCCCCCGAAGCAACCCGCGCAGCTCTACCATACCAATGCCTGGGTCAGCGCGAGAAGACAACGACTGCCTCCAGGAAGCCACGGAGGGCAGAAGCCCCTTTATAGCGGCGAGCGTCAATTGTTGTCGAGCTGCTGCGCCCCCAGATCGAATCCGTAGAGGCAAAGAAAGAAGAAGCAAGCGAATCAACTTTGCTGTCGTTGGAACTGTGTATTCCTCAGGAGAAGTTGTACTTCGAGACCATGATTGCACCATGAGGTCCTTGTCCGCGCAGGCATACGCAGCAAGGCGGGTAAGAAGTTGCAGCTCCTTTAAGCCCACAAGGAGTAATTTCTCCCTACGGTGCATAAACAGCTGCACCGGGTCCTCCATGTGTGGGGCGGCACTATCTTTAGAGGCAGAGGGTGGTTGGGTTGGTGACTGCCCTGCTTGCTGCGGGCGGCTAGCCGCGCCTCTCCTTGCGTTGAGCAACAACTCCATGCAGTGCAGCAAAGTGTTTAAGTGTGGGAGAAGCACTTGTAGACCCCGCTGTTGCTGCAGCTCTTGCTGCCTCTGCAAGGCTTCATATGTCTCCCGAAATGTCTTCAAAGAGCTCGCCTTGTCAGTTTCCACGAAGCCATCCTTCTCCTGCAGATCTTCGTCACTCTCCTCCGACGAAGAGGAATAGTAGCCCCTGCGCCGACGCCTCCTTTCGTTTACGTGCTTCATGGCATTGAATTCGCGCTGAGAAATCCGCAGTTCCTCTTCTAGCTGTTCCTTTGTGCGACCGCCAAAGCAGAGCAGCAGAGCCGTCTCAATTGCCACTTCCAGTAGAGGAGTTGTGCTCCGCTGGGTGCGCTGCAAGAACCGCAGCAGCGGCTCGGACCCTATTGCTCCAATAATAGAAGATAGGGCCTTCGGAAGCAGTTCCTCATACAACACAAAGTAGTCCTACAGAGTGCAAACACACAAACATAAGGCACAACGGAATATGCATCTCAAAATTAAAGGAAGAAACTACTGAAGTTGTTCATGCAACACACTGCTGGAAACTCCGCGGTCGAGCCCATCAACTCCAAACACTGCCCTTGACAAGGCATTTAAGAACTTATAGCATGTGCCCAGGCCTTCGTGCTACTGCCTGCCTTTGGATAGCCGCTAAGCCTGCGTGCCTATAGCGCCATCTACGCTTTGCATATTTGATTCGCTTCTGCCTTCGAGCAAGCTGAGTTGATACTAGTGTATTGTCTCACCGCATTAGACGCCCAAGAAGCAACGAACCGCACAACCGCAGGACATTTTCCACCTCCTTTGGCATTCCCCGAATACCCCGCTGCCCCCGTCTCGACTGCCGCTGAAAGCAGCAGCTGCAAAGCGGGTGCTGCTGGAGATAGCAGCACCTTCCAAGCCTCGACGAAGTCGGGAAAAGCGGCGAAGAGCTGGTGCAGCGAGTCTACCGCTATCCGAATGCAGTGCTTCTTGTGTCGTGCAGCGATGGCAGTCGCCGTTTCCGCTGTGCGCTCCATCGTGAGTTCGGAGGTGAATTCCGCATTCGGCGGGTCTCTCCCTGCTTGCTGATCTTCAGCGTCAGGTTTGTCTGCCTCGTCAGTTACCATTTCTTGCACTTCTTTGTAGACGGCATCGTCTCCCGGTGTCGCAGGAACGAGTTGCTGCAGAATCGCTCCAAAGACGAAAACCAAGAAGGGTGCCGCTGGCCTCAGTGTGTGCTGCTGCATTTGCACCAGATGCTGCAAAGACTTGAGCAGCCCGTGCAACTGCGTCGATGAGGACGGCCCGAGCAGCTGGTCCGACAGTGTCACATGCACTGGGGGTTCGGCCAAATCGTCGCGTTCGGAACCAACAACAGGTACAGCAGAATCAGCGCCAGCCAGCATCTGTGCTCTGAAGTGCTGCCAGCGAATGAAGGAAACCAGCGCACGCTCTTTGTCCATGCCCTCTAAAGGCGTGCCTCCCTGCAACACCCCTTCTCCTGACTTGTCGGCAGCAGAGACGTGTGGAGTGAGGCGCAGCAATCTCAATGCTAGCACGGCCAAAACCATCGGAATTTCCGTTTCTTCAAGACTGCCTAACAAGCCAAAGATTCTACGCCGATTCGCCAACACCACCCCAGGAGACCTTCCCCTAAACAGCACAATTCATACGGCACCTCACGACTGTAACTACTGTGTATGGAAGCTGCACAGAAGAGCACAGCCCCCACAAAAAGTACGGGCACCTCAAGCAACTGACAGCCAAGAAGCAACAGCAAGGCGAGAAACTAGCTCGTGCGCTATAGACGCCCGTCCTGGAATCGCATGGTAGCGCCGCGGCCAAATTCCGCCAGAAAAGTCCTCACATTTTGACTTGAGTCTTGCTGATGAGGAGGCGGACGATAAGAGGCAGCATAAAGGCTCGGTGCTCGGGCAGCAACACGACGTCCTGTTTAGACTCTGGGGAAGGATGGACGACTTGTCGTTCGGCCTCGTCCTTCCCCAAAACGAGCCGCAGGAGACCTGACGGCGCTCCCCCCTTGTCTTTGAGCGCCTCCTCCAGCACGGAAAAGTACGGCTTGACCACCTGCTGGAGCTCTCGACAAAGCATCAGCGTCTGCACAAAGGAAAGGAGATCGCAGCTACAGGTCTATCTATGAATCCGGATGCTGCAACAATACCGTGGCAAGAAGAAATGAGGTTATTGAGGCCAACCTGAAGGACAAGTGCCTGAAGCGACGCATCCCGCACGCCAATGAGGCGTTGCGTGCAAGCCTCTAAGAAGCTTTGCCAAAGATTCTCCAGTTCTTGACTCTGTGCATCTATCCCATTCTCTTCAGTAGGGTCTTCGCAAGGAAAGCCTAACAAACGCTGCCCCACCCCCGAAAAGCGCATTTCACCATGGGCCAAGATAGCTCGGAGCACATCCTGCGCACGAGGGATCAGACAAGCGGTGGCCAACAACGGCTTGCATTCAGTTTGGTGCTGACGCACGCCTCTCCCGCTGGCGCTGTTGCCGCCGATCGAGCCGTCCCGCCGAAGCCCGCCAGTTCCACATTCTTTACCCCTAGCAACAGCTCCTTCACTGTCCTCTATTTCCTTGCAGCTGTCAGGGGAACGCGTTAGCTGGATGGCAATACGCTGTCCATATATCAGCAAGAAGCGGAGAGCGTTTTGGGCAAAGTTGCGTCTCCAAGCCATTGCCCCTTGGACGGCGGAGGGTTGTTGTGGTTCTGTTGCCTCTGTTGCTCCATCTTCATAAACATCAGGCCGGGGTTGCCGCTGCCTATGTCTTGTGCGCAAAAAGGCGCTACTTCCCCAGCGAGCGCCGAAGCGCTGCAAGATCCGCAGAAGATGTGAGTGCTTCTGGAGGGGTGTTGTTTCTTCACTAACTACCTCATCTTCTCTAGCGCTTTTCCACACACTCAGAATGCAATCTTGACAATTGTTTGCAACTGAACCTGCTGCCTCATGACCATGCAAATTATGCAGAGGAGGGGTTTCTTGCTGCTGCTCTTGCTGCTGCTCTTGGCCCAGTTGGTCTAGCGCTCTGTGCGTCTCAGATACAACGAGCTTCCAAACAAAGGCCAGCGCGGCGTTCCGCTGTTCTTTGTCGGGAGGCAGCGTTTGCAGGGGCTTCTCCGTGAACTCAGGGCTGCCTGCGGAATTGTCAGTTGAGGTCGACCTAGGAGGAGTGAAGTCTTGGAAGGCTTCGACTACTGTCGTAACGGCATCCACCACTTCAGGCCACACAGTGGCAAACTTGACAGACAGCCCTGCGAGCAGCACGCGGTAGGCTAGCTGCAGCAGCAGCACAAGCCCACCGCATTCAGGGCCTGCTGCTGCTGCCCCCTTTCGTTGCTCTGCCCCAGCCAACATCTCCTGAAGAGCTCGCACCTCCTCAGCGCACGAGTGGAGCAGCTGTATTTTTGGGCGTTCCGTGTCCAAATCAACTTTGAGCTTCTCCAGGGATTCCAGCTTCTGCAGCAGGCTGCGCACAACTGCGTTTGCCGGCACCGCCGGAGTAATGAGAGACTGTTTGGGGCAGCTGTGACACGCAAAGGCGTCGCAACAGGCACAAGAGAAGAGTGATGCAGGTTCGCAGCTGCTGATAAACCGCAGAGACCACAAACGCAGATGAGCAGATCCCGACGATAGATTCGGAAGCAACGCCTTAACCGCCACTAGACACAACTCCCGCATGTGGTAGCGCTGCTGCAGCAGGCTCCCCTGAGATAGGCCGCAGGTGTTGAGCAGCCTCAATGCCAAGCAAAGGCTTTTGACAATAGCTGGGCTTGTTTGCAAGAGAGCCGTTGTTCCCTCAGCGTTCACGTTCCTCACTGGATCCGTGTAAGTCGAGGTAAAAGACGACGATAAAACGAAACTCAGCAGGCATCTAACCCATCTGCCTTCGGGCCCCAAGTCAGACGCAGCAGCTACACTCTCCGGCGCTTCCACTTCACCAGCACTGTCTGAGCTACTGCTGGAAAGAAGAAGGCGACGAATCCCTTCGAAGTCCGCAGGGGACGGGACTGTTCGGTATTCGGTGCAGGCAGTCCCAAAGCAGTCACAGCGCGAGATGCGACTGCTCTTGCCATTAGTTGCGGCCGTTGCACTGCATGCAGCAGCCGCCTCACTTAGGCGCTCTGCACAGAGTTGTGTCAACGATTCCGGAGGTTCCGGGCAGGCAGCTGTTCCTTCCCCTTCTTGACAAACGACAAGCCGAGGGAGGGAGAGGAAGGTAACAAAGACGCGACTGAAAAGAAGAAGAAGAGCACTGCGGAGGCCAGCGGCATGCTGCCCATGCTGGAGCGCATCAAGTATTTGACAAAGAAGTCTCTGTTGTTGCTGTTGTAGCTGCGTAGCGGCTCTACTTGCACCCGCCGTTAGTTCAAGTGGACCCGTAGGTATTCCTGTCTGTCCGCCAACGTCGTTTTCGTAGGCAAGGGCCTTCCGCAGCTCCCACAACCACCTCAGGCCCACAAATGCACTTGCGAAACACACCTCCAGCTCATCCGAAGAACCAGCCTCAGTATCCCCTCCTTCAGTATCCCGGCTGTTGACAATGTGGTCTCTCAAAGACGTTTCAAGGCGGTGCAACTCGCCACAGGTTCCCCTCAGGCAGGTCTCCATGTGAAGGGGCAGCAGGAGCCGAATCGTTGCCCATGTTGAGCCAGTTCCCCTAGCCTTCCCCTTTCTGCCGTAGGTTTTCAAAATATCCGCCAGCAAAGAACTAGCTGTTGCCCACCTCCACGAAGTTATATCTCCCAACAGAAAGTCCTGCTGGACTTGTTGTTGCCCTGAAGAGAGACGGTGGTCTGCTTCGCACACAGCCTTGAGTTGCTGATCTAGTTCATCACTCATGGCCGCATGTTGGCCTGCAAGGAATTCAACCGCGTAGCGAAGACAGAGAGACGAAAACCCATCCACCGGTGCAGGCACAAGGAGAAGCATTCGCAAACTGCAGAGAAACACCTCCAACACCCGTTCAAGCACGACACCCTGCCACCACGCCCTGTCCACCGGTTGCAGCTGCTTCTCCTGGCTCAGCTGCAACTGCTGCAGCTGATACCGCTGCACACTTAACAACGCTGGCAGCAAATGTTGGAAGGGGCTGCCCGTCAACGGCACTGCCTTTGTGTAGCTAACAGACAGCGCTCTCCACGCAAAAACAATAACCCGAAGGAGACTGCAAGGCAGCAGCACAGTAACTGCCGCAGATGCCACGCAGTCTGAACTTGAGGTAAAACTCCAGAGCAGCGGCTGTATCAGTGGCGGAACCACCGGTGGCCGATGCTGGGCCTCTTCATCTGAAGGGGCAGCTCCCTTGATGGCATCGGAGGCCCCAGATGCAGACACACAGAAGGGCTGTAGCACCTCTAGTAGCTTCTGAATGTAAGCATCAAAGCTCCCTGTGTTCCGTGGAGTACATGCGAACCACGATGCAGCTGCGTCCGCTAGGGTGCAGCACCCCACCAGTACAGGGGGAGGGAGGCAGCAGCGGCTACAAGGCGCCTCTGCTGTCGAACGACAAGGCAAACGCACGCTCCCGCCTTGGAAGTACGGGAATGACGTTAGTTGGAGAAAGGGATGGAGGGAGAAAAACGGGGAAAATGAGGACGTAAACAAGCAGAGCATCTCCTCTGCACCCATCTCGCGTCTTTGTTCCACAGAAGCCATCTGCTGCCTCTCCTCGACCTGTGACTGTCCAGCAAGAGCAGAACGTACTGCAGCACCAAGGAGCCTGAGGGTTACACGCTGCAATGCCAGCGCTGCAGGGCTTTCCGTAGAGGCTGCGTGTCGTCTCGCGTCGTCTAGGTACATGCGCACGCATTCAGCATGAGCCAGATACACTTGCCTTCCGCAGACCCTGCTACTGGCTTGACTTATGCCGCAGCAGCTGCTGCTGTTGTTGTTGCTGCTGCTGGCTGTGGCATCATCAGATGGCTCGGCGCAATCGTTCAGCTCAAGCGGAGGAGGCTCGTATGTTGCGCCGGAACCTGGAAGGGTGAATTGCTGCCGCAGCAGGACATTGGCAACGAGAAAACAAGAAACCCCTTCAAAGGAATTCGTAAAGGCACACTCCAACCCCCGAATGCTTTCGAAGAAGATGCGAGACGCGCAGGCAGCAAAGGCAGGAAGCCAGGGGGAGGGAACTCTGAAAGCGCACAGCATCACAGCAGAAGCCGTGATGAACTAGACGGGCAGCGCAAGCTGAATGATGGCAGCGTATGACACATAGACAAAAACTGTCTAGAGTGCCTGACGCAAACTGGACAGACCCCAGCTCCAGTCAAAGTACAACTGTAAACAACCATCATGATACACATCAGTCAGGCATTTCACGAAACGCAGCTGACTGGCTAGGTCCTCCGCCAGCTAGCTAGCTATCAAGCTACTGCGGCAAGCAATCGCGCTTCTTATGAATGTCATGGACCAGCACCAATGTAGGACCTACACAAGGAAATACTCTGTAATGGACGAAATACAGTCATAGAAAACTTCCTCCTCGCGTGCAGCCCTTCGTAGCACCGTTGCAACTGCCTGGGCAGCCATCAGCGCGCTTCCGGAGACCTTAACTTCAGCTGTATCTTTTCTCTGTTTTTGCGGGTTAGAACGCGGACGCCGCTGAGCTGGTCGTTGAACGGGCTCATCCCTCTGCACTTTGCACATCTTGCGCTTCGGTGGTGGCTGCTGCTCCGCCTGATGCTCCTGCTGGCCTGTTGGCAGATCGATGGCGATCGGATCTTCAGGTGCCTGATGTTCCATCTCCTCGGCAACCGGCCGCTTGCGCTTCTGTGAAGCCCCCGGAGGCGCACTGTGCAGCAGCAGTGGCAGCATGATGTCTAGGAAGTCCTCCATGTTGAGCACGAGGTACTTTTGGAGGTATCTGAGAGCAGCTCACCGAGAGCAACACACAACAGCGCGGCACGAATACACACAGTCTCATGAAGGCAGCGCTTCTTAAGTCTCGTCCTTTTCGTCTCGCCTTGAACAATCGCACAAGGTAAGAACGAGATAGCAACAGCCCCAGTATCATGAACTGTCGTGCGTAAATTGATATTCAAGCCTTAGATACTCCGCCCTCTCCGCAAGGTCCAATTTCCCCCTGTTCCCTAGACAGCATTTGCTTCAAAAGAACAATCACTCGGTGTGTCTGCCATCTGTATTATGTATTTATGTGCACATGCAGTGGTCATAAGTCTTTTGTAGCACCACGGAAGAGTTTCATTCTTTATGTATGTACACCGAAAGACGTTGTGCATTCCTCTTCACACACCTGAAAATTTGCGAGAGGCAATGAAAAAGCTTCTGGACGCCGTCAGCGTCGTGCCTGCCCTCCAAGTCGAAAAGGAGAAGATGCAGCGCTCCAATGCAGCTCTGGAGGTACCCCAAGAATTCTTGACGCAGGTCCTGAGGCGCAAATATAACAGCAGAAAATAGGGGAACAGAGAGGCATAACCACCGAGATACAGACAGTTCAAGCACAGACACTGAATGTGACTGACAAGGGAAAAATTTGGAGGGGAGTGTGTAATGTTACCTTGGCAAGAGCGGGTAGCAGTTGCAGCACAACGCCGTAGGTGTCCTCCCTTCGAAGGTGCTCCAACAGCAGCTGCAAGACTTCTTCTCGTTGCAGCAACAACAGTGGTAGAGACGACGCGTAGCCGCTGAGGTGTACCAACAGCTGCCGCGCAGGACCTCGAGCCTCAACTCCCTGCAAGATGTGGCCTACTAGGCGTGCAAAGTCGCTCGCCTCCGTCTCTGCACAGAAGCATATGGGCACCGACAACTCTTTCCTTTTGTTTCGAATACTCAAGGTCAGATGCTCTGAATTCCTACGCCTGGTTGAAGGCCACGCTCCTGTGCTGTGCGTTGACAAAGGTAATTAACACCCTCGCCGCATCAGTTTCGTTGAAAGCGCCACGAGGCCTATAAGCTGAAAGGCAATGGGACAATTGTAAAGAAAAGATGAACTAAAAGCAGTAGCAGCCTACCAATTCGTTTACGCGACTGTTCTGCCTCTTGATCATCTGTCTCCTCCTTTAGTCGTTTCCAGGGTCGCCGTTCTGCCTTGGTGTAAATCTCCATGACGTCGAGGGCTGACAGGTGTCTGGACCCTGGTTGCCCCCGCTGCAACTGCCGCTGCATCTGCTGCCGAAACGTCTGGAACACATACTTCCCGGTTGCTTCGTCTCGAACTTTACTACCACCTCCGCTGCGGGCGTTAGCAGACGACACAAATGGATGCCCCGGCGGGTCACTAGGATCCCTGGGGCTCTTGCCCGCTCTAGAAGATGCAGCATCTTCCGGGGAAGGCGAATTAATAGGAGGGGCCCCCGCCACATTGGCAACTTCGCGCACACTCTGCGGGGGCCCCTCAGGGCGCCGCCTCGAGGAATCCGAGGAACTCGAGGCCCCCATATCCCTGTGGTCGCTGTTATCAGGGGCCCATGCAAAGAAATATATAACTTGGATGGTAAAGGAGGGGGCTCAAGAGAGCAGACAGTGGAGCAGAAGATCTCAATCCAGCCGGCTCGGTTTGTCTCGGGGGGCCCCACGGACTGCACTCAGGCTATGGCATATAGAAGGCAGGTGGGCCTTCCTTAGGCGTCCTTAAAGGACGAAAATGTATCCAAATGACCTTCATGTGAATAATGGACAAGGGAGTTGCGAGAAAAACTGTAGAAGTGAAAACCCGATGGATCTACAGTGCCTCCACACTGACCTTCTGTGGGGCGGCGCTCCTGGAACGGCTCCGCGGAAAGATTTACTATCTAGAGTACAGTTAGTGGTTTATATCTATTAATTTGAATTATACTATACTATACGAATTCCGGGTAAAATGCAACCCCAGTGCGGAAGCTTTCGCCTGCTTCACGCTGGCTCCGGTCTCTCCGTCCACGGAAAACGTGCCTTCGCAGGTCCCAGTGTTTTTAGCGTTTAAACGTATAATCTAAAATGTAAATATTGCTCCTGTTTCTCTAACATATACACAAATTTCCGTTTGCTAGTAATTAGCATGTACTTGCGAGTACTTTTTCAACTCTGCGTTGCTGTGCCACACCGGTGTTTCCACGACCGAATGGGACACACTGCCGAAAGGCTGAAATTTCCGCTGTAAACACTCTAATATAGGCCTTCTATGTGTTACCCCCCCTCCAGCCTCGCAAGTTTGAAGTTTGGTGCTGTGTTTGTCTCCGCTCGAGTAAGGGAAAGTCGGCAGGAAGCCATTGGGCTGACCGTGCTCTTCGTGAGTTCGACTCGTTCCGAATTGTTAACTAACTAAATCCATCAGGCTCCAAAGTAGCCTGGAAGAATGCATGTGGCTTCCCGTTAGTGGGTGTACTCCATTTCTATAGACATCAACCGTATGTCCTGTTAATTGGCGCTGTTTCTTGCACTACTGCATGGAACTGCAACGTTGCCGTGCGCGGTGACGCTGCATAATGCCGTTCCACGAAGTGGCAAGTACTCCATTATTTCTCGTCACATCCTATGAATGACGAGGGGTACGAATGTGGGGCTTCGAAGTAGCTGCTGCCTCTGCTTATCTTCACGTGCGCTTCATTTTTCTTTTCCACTAATATTACTTTCAGTGCTTGTGCTGTTTACGTGCACGATGAGGAAGCCCACTTGTAGCGCAACCTTCAACTATCTGCACGCATATTATTAATGTGCCTCCAGATGATAAAAGTTTCGTGAAACCTGAGCCTCCCCTTCTCCACATCGCTGAGGTGCAGACACGTTGAGATATAACAGACACCCTAACCACAAGTTCCTTCAGCCGCTTCACGCTAACCCACCTTTCAGCGAACACAGCCTGCACTGTCGAGTTCGATTGTTGATTGCGTGCTTCTGTGGAATATTGCATAGTATTCAGAGATAGACAGCCTCTCGCGCCGAATGTTTTTGCATTTCGGAAAAGCTTCCTGGAATAGTCCCCGTGTGCGCCTTGAATCTATTTGTATAATTCTGAATAGAAAATTTTATAGCCTGCCGCCAATCCAGATGGTTCCAAAGCCTCGTGCTATGACTGCTTGCCTCAAAAAGTTGGCTGTGAACCTGAAGGGCAAGCCAGTGTCAACATTTTTGACTGCGCTGTACTCCTGCAGCTTAACACACTTCACGCAGTACTTGTTACTTTTCGTTGCTGATGCTGGCGGCCATAAAAATTGACGACAATGCAGCAGAATCCCTGGGGAAATTTTCCACTGCATTTCAAAGGAAAATATTTCCGCACTCCACCTTTCTTGCGGTTACACTTTATGGGACATGCGCTCGTCATCTACACCATATGTTACCCCATTTTTTAGTTCACTGTCACATAAGCGTGGCCATTGACACATAAGCGTGGCCATTAGCGCAGTGATACCTCTGCCGTCGTGCACCGGCAATCCCTGCTCACTTTTATTCAATAAATAAGCTGCAAAACTTCACCAGTTGGGACTCTGTGGCGCTGATGTAACTGCGACTTAACATCCCTATGGCATCAGGGATATACAGCTTTCACATCACGAACTTGCCTGTATTTGTTCGATGAGTATCTGCTGGATGTGGTGGAGTCCACTTTCTGGGGAATGGAATTGCCTGTTGCATGGCGAAAGTTCCAAGGATGCTTGTTTAGGTCTTCTGCTTTACTGACAAACAAACTGGTGTTGCGCGACGGAGGCTTGACTGTGTAGGGCTTTGTAGGCAGAGATCCGGAAGTCAGGTGTCGTTTATCACCAGAGCGAGCGTTGGGGCTACCTATTGACGGGCTCTTCAGCTGCCCATCTCTCGGTCCTTGAAATTTTTGTCTCTTTACAAAGTTTTTTACCTTGTACGCCGACTGCCATCGTGGATTCCATGTCTTAGACAGCCAACGAGGCCATTCCGCCTTTAGCGGACCAACAACCTCAGCAGGTACAGCGGCGTGTGTGCACTGATGGGTGGCACAGACAAGACGTAGGAGGCACATTTTGTGCTCCTTTTTCCTTTCAGTATTCAGTTTAACCGCAGGCCTCCCCCGTACTTTTTTTTCAGCGCGAGTGGTTGAGGAATATCGCCGCTGCTTGCGCTGCTTGCGGAATGTCGAAGACGGCGAACAAACGTAAAGGGGAATAAGGGCAATAATTGGCGTCTCAGGTGTACGTTCAATAAGGCGGGCTTTATCCCGTAACTGTAATCGGTTCAATTTTTTCGGTGAGACCAGAAAGCTGCAAAAGGGTCACTTGCAGGTGACCCCGACGAACCCCACATTGACCAGTCCATAGGTTCACACAGCAGCGCTCATTAATAATTGTAGAATACAGTACGAGCAAAATGTCCAATCAAATGGTAATGCATCTCTAAGAAGCCTCACGATTTGTTCGTGTTGCTGACGCAGAACTACAGGATGGCGCCTCTACTGCACCGAAAGGTTTGCTCTGAAGGTCGGTCCATCTTTCACCACCTTTTGAGCACCTTCTGCACGGCTCGCTCTCTCTGGAGAGTGTGATTAATCACCTGCATGCGTTCGTGTTCATGCGGTCTGCGGTCTTCTTTAGGTCGACAAGGGGCAGTCTGCAAACCCTGCAGCGCACGGGCCTCAGAAGGTGGCTGTGCAGTTGGGCCGCCGCTTCCGCAGTACAGATTACAAGGCTCCAGATCCATGAACAAAGTTGGAAGCACAGAGTCTGTATTGCCTGAACCTTTTCACACTGATTCAGAGGAAGTCGAATGTTTACCCCCTGTCAGGTTTCTAGACCCTACGGAATGCTTGTGGAATGCCTTTCAGCGGCTGGGAAACCTGCAAATAGTCAATTGCATTTCCGTCGTTTCCTCCCATCCTATAGAGTTGGACACTCTCAGGGAAGCAGCTGTACTTGTGGCTAAGAGAAACCAGGCCCTCCGACTGGTAATAAGGCTGTCGGACGCTCAGGTAACCACTAGACATCGCGCACAGCAGCTGCAGATGCAGCAAAAGCAGGTGCTTGCCAAGGATAGCCAGCACAGACAACAGCTGCATTCAAGCATCGACAACTTGCTTGGAGAAGATTCTGAGGCCTGTAGTAGCAATAGCCCCTCCCCTTCGTCCTCTTGGAGTTTTTGTGCCGCTGCAAAGCGCAGCAACAGCAACGCCTCCAGCAGGCCACTCAGCAATAATGACAGGCGCTCTGCATGGGGGTGGAGGGCCCGTCGCAGTGCAAGCGATTTCAGCCCACATGAATCCAGCAGTGAAATGGGGAAAAGTGTAAGCGCACGCATTCGCAGCAGCAGCCGCAGCACCTCCAACACCAACAGGGGATGCAACAGGTATGGGGAGCGCAAGGAAAGGGGCGTGCTTGGGTTCCCTCTTCCATGCAGCTGTAGAAAGCGGCCTCACCTCAAGTTCACTTTTCACGAACGGCTTGGAGAGCCTGTGGTTGACGTCAACTACGCCACTGTCATGGAATCTCTCACCTCCTCCGGCTTCACATGGCAACAGCAGAACGGCCAAAGGCTGCAGTTTGATTTAAAGCTTATAGAGGAATGCAACTGGATGAAAGCTATGGCATGGGAGCAGAAGCATCCTCTGAATTGTGAAGAAGGTGAGAAAGTGCAACACATGACTGTACATGCACATTTGGGGAACTGCTTGCAAGTGGAACCTCTATTCGCTTGCCATTTGCTGTCGCTTCCATGACACTGCAAGAAGCGATATCCTCAATACGCCTGCGGCTAACCTATTTTGTACCCTCTAGTGTGCAAACTGAGATATCCATGTCTTGCACTGCTTCTGAAAAGCCTCAAGGTTTTACCATGTGGCCTTGCTTCTCTCTGCACACTTTGTCTGCGTTGCAGGCCCTTTGTGGCGGTTGCGTATGATGCCTTCCGAAGAGGATGTGTCTGTTGCTGATGAAAGCAGCCAGCTGTTCCCTGGTGTCGCGCAAGTGTGCAGGACCGAGGGAACCCCCACATTTCCGGTTGATTTCCCCAGCCGACTTCAAGACAAGAAAAGCTCCGTTCCCAGCAGCAACACCAGCAGCAAGGGAAAGCGCTTCCGAACTCACATAATTGGAGTGTTCCATCACTCGGCTATCGATGGAATAAGCAGGAAAGAATTTTGGGATGAGCTCTTGAGAGCTGTCATTGCTCTCAGTAATGCAAAGGTCTACGCCGAGTATGCTTCACGGGTCAAGGCACTTACAGCAGCGACTGCAGTTGCGTCTCAACCCTTACCAAATTATCGTCAGCAGAAACTCAACCTGGAACCACAACGGCCAGCACTCACGCCAGCTGCCTCGGCTTCCAGCGTAGCTACGCAGACACCTCTGGCTAGCCCAAGTTATCGCTGGCGGAGAGGCAGCAGCAACAGCAGCACATCTACAACATCCCCTGGCACACTCTATTTTCGCCGCAGCAGCGCAGGAAACACCAGCTATAGAGCACTGGCCTTGAGCGAAACGGATTCCTATGGACCTTATGATTCGCCATCGGCAAACACGTGGTGTTATATCCGGCGGCTGTCTGCAGGTTCTGCCGGATCCGGAACCAGCTCGACAGTTTACACGGCAAACGAGACGCCGGAAAGTGCACAAATCCAAATGAAAAGTCTTCCGTGCCCTCCCACGACAGTTCTTCCGCCTGCGTTGAATGAGCTGTTCCCAGTTACACCATGTGTCTCCGTGCTCAGGCCGTTGATGTGCCCGGGTCACAATCTCCATATAAAGCTGTATCTCCTGGAGAGGGAATTGTTGAAGGCTCTGAGAAATCCATTCGCATGCTACTACCCGCCAAAGCGCTTCAAAGCATGCGGATCCGAGTATCAAGCTTACAAAGAGGCGAGCAAAGCAATTTGTTCCGCCAACGTTTCTCCTGACCATGGAGTGTACACAAATCCAGTCGAATGCCCTCCGCAAGACAAGCAGAAGCAAATATTTACAGGTGCTAGACCTATTCTAGATAAAGGCAAGCCACAAGAGGAACCAGCCTTTACCGGCTTGGTGACGCTCCGACTGTCGGAGGCTCTTACGGCAGGGCTGATTGCAGCGTGTAGGGTAAAAAAGATGACGATGAATGGGCTCGTTACAACTGCGGCGGCCGTCGCTCTTTCTCGCATGCTCTGGCGGAGAAACCAAGTAATGCAGCAGCACAGCGTCCTTGCTGATCTCTCCCGTGTTGTTGCTGCTCCCACTTCTGAGCACCATTGCTGGCCTCTTCGGCACCATTCGCTATGGTCCTGTGTCCACCAGCAGCAAATGGAGCACACTCTAAAGGCAGAGGGCGGGGAGACACCACATGAAGTGTCTAATTTTCGCAGTAACGAACAGGTCAACCTGGACACGACCTTGAATTCTACTTGCGCCAGCTCCGAGCAGGGCTCAGCAAAGGCAGCAATTTCTGGTAGCACACATTCTCCAAACAGCTGTGAAACCTGCTCAAGTTTCCCCAGCAAGGTATCTGAGACCAGTCCTCACTATTCTTCGGATCCTTTCGGGCACCAGAGTGCTTTCCCGCTTGTCAACGAAGAGATTCATCGCTGCGCTTCACTTGTGGAGCCTCTGAAAATAATGCAAGATGGACCTACGGACAAGGCTAACGAAGGGACGAACGACCGCATACAGCGGGATGCTGCGTGCAAGAAGAAAGGTGCGGGGAACTTCCGTTGTGGGTGGTCACTTTCTCACATTGCGGAAATGCTGCAGCAGCTGACGCTACGTTCTCCTGTATCTGGAGAGGGTGTCCCCGGCATGCCCAGCAGACAATTTGCACGGCACAAAGGCCCCGTGTACATATATACGCTGCAGGCTATTAGCGGCAGACGGTGGTTAGACAAGCGGATACAGGAGAAGCTGCAGAAGTCGACGGTACCAACGATTGGCCGAAAAATGATTCCCAGTGATGGGAATCAATTTGACGAATTTTTATTGCAGTATTTTGTGGTCAGCATGAGAAGTCACAAGTGCTCGCGGACTCTTGCTGCAATGGTAGCGGCTTCAGTTGCCCTTAGTGCTTCTGGAAGGTCCCCTTCTCCTATATTTCATAAGCCACCGGCTATATACTCATCCGCGTGCCTGCGGAGGAATCGAAATGGAACCAGTTGCAGCAGAAGCAGCAGTGGCAGCAGGAGTGCGCGTTCCTCACAATGTCTCCAGCAGTGCCCATACGAACTCGATGGTGATTGTCACAATGAAAGCAATGCAATATCCAGCAGACATGAACGGCAGCAACGTCTTAACTCTGGAGCTGATGCAAAACCTGCCGAGTCCATGCACATACGTAAGAAGTATAGGATTCCAGGAGAACCAGAAGAATCTCCAGTAGACTTCAACAACGACAAAGATCTCTGCCTTAATGACACCAAGGGCTTTGTAGAAACAACAGGACAAAGTTCCCTATCAACATCCAGCAGTTTGCATTGCACGTTTACTAGCACTCTGAGTGCAGAATCTCTAGAGGACCGTGCAGAGAAGGCATCCGTAGATGGCTCAAGAACCAGTGCGAGCAGCACGAGCTGTTCCAGGCGGTTGCATTCCCACACGCGTACTGTCAGCAGTCGCATCTCGCGTGGGTTGCGGATGATAACACAGTGGCTTTGGGGAACTCGTAAATCCAGCAGCAACAGTGAGAATGGCGAAAAACAGCAGCAAGGTATGGAGCAGCTCCCTCCCTTTGGACTCGGCTCCTATGCGTTGTTGATGCCGCTAAAGCTCCGAGTTCCTACGGAATGCAACAACGAGCCTGACGCAATATGGGCTCTTGGCAAAGCATGCACGGAGACTGTGCATCGATTCGTGTCCTTACCTAACCCGTCATTAGCTACCTTCGATTTTCAGCTCATTTCCTCTTTTGCCGAAGAGATACAGGGCCAGCTGAAGTGCTTACACCCCGTCAGGGACGATTCTTTCGCGAGGCCTTCGGCATTTCTCATCTCAAATGGAGGAGTTTGGGCTGCTAGTTCCCTCAGCACCTTTGCAGAAAAAATCCATGAACAACTTCGAGCTGTGCCGGAAAGGCACCGAAGCCTGCTGCAGCGCGTGCTGCAGCACCAGACGTTTTTGCAGCAAAGAGCCTCCAAGAAACCGACTTTGCCACCCCTGCCTTCGCAGCACCCAGGCGGACCAGGAGCAGCAGATGCAGGTCTTAGGTCTAAATGCCAGTGTGGAGGCAAAAACCCAGTCCGTAACAACAAGTGTTCTGTTAGAAGCAGTGGGCAACAGGCAACATCACCAGTTCTCGCTGCAGCAGCTCTTCCCGCTAGCAGCACCCTCGTTGCCGCTGCAGATGTCAGGATACCTGCCGATCTCATGCACTCCGGAGAGCAACAGCAGGATGTATGCCATCAGCAGCAGATGGGAAAAGAGTGCCTAAGCGGATTAGAGTGTTTGCTGTGGGATTTGGAGGGGTTGATGGACTCCCTGCAGCCCTTTGAGCTCTCTGTTGACTCTAGCTGGTCAATTGTGTGTCAACACAGAACTGGACTAAACTATTTCGCACATAACTGCGTCACAATCAACGGAAGGATGAACTGGTCCCTGCAGTACCACTCCAATCTCACGTCACGGGAGATAGCTGCGCTGTATGCCGCTTATATTCTGGAGGTACTTCAGGAAGCACATGATCTGCATGTTAAAGAAGAGGCACTGCATCGAGCACGGCAAATTGATGGGACCTAATATTTCAGTACCGGGGCCGAATATAGATCAACAACAGCAAAACAGTCAGCAGCGGGGCGGTAGTGCGTTCCCTACTGCCATTGTCTCCGTGATGATGAACTTTTTGCATTTTTACTATCTTCTTTCTCACTGAAAACTTTGGGGCCTTGATACAGCTCCACCTGGAATTTTTGGGGTGTGATACAACATACACTACGTCCAGCAGCGGGTTCAGTCCTCGTAAAAAGTAATAGTATAGAATGAAAGCAATGTAGCACTTGTGCGATCAGAGGACAATACAGCAGAAAAGGTCAGCCCCTAGGGTGAAATAGTCCCAACTTGAGTAGAAACGGCGGCTTAGACTTTTCAGAACTGTGCATACGCTGGCGAGCATTCCCTGCCGTCATTGTTCTCCTAGGATTTGGGATTTAGACTGCTTCCAGCCAGTCCTTTCCTGATGAATAATCAAGCAGGAGTGCATCTCTATACCTGAAAATTTCTCTGCAACGGTCATTTAAGATCCGGTTGTAGGGCTACCAAGAGAGGTAGCTGATGCTACTTCGCTGATAATTTCGAAGAGGCGAGCGACCCACAAAACATAAGTTCAGAAGCGAGGGAGGCGACGCAGGGGCCTTGCAAGGGAGAACAAATCAAGTTTCTATAAGGATAAACTTATTAGTTAATGGCAGCCATAGAAGGGGGACTTAAGCAAATTGCAATGAAATGAGAAAAAAGCGTCGGCGAATGAATTCGGCCGCAAGTGTTACGGTGGGGGATCGGGAAAAGGATGGATACGATAATGCCTCCCTCCACATCAGTCGTTGCTCCGTGGGGCCAAAAGCTTATTTTACTGCGGTTTTGCTACCGGAAATACCATCAAGAGAAATCGCATATGAGAACCTCACAGTGAAAAATGAAGTTCTCAGCTGCGCAGAGTACGTAAACGACATGCATTGAAGTATGCCCATAAGTGGTAGACACAAAGTCCGACTGACGGAAGTAATCAACCAACAATTCTGTGGAAAGGTTCCAGTTTACTACTTGTGGGTTTTGGTGATCGCCAGTTTTGCTGCTGTCGCAACGCAACTGGCTTCACCCGTAGGACGGACTAAATGTGTCCGCCAAAGGCGCCTTACTACAAATGTGCAGACTGTCACCACGCAGGCATCAAATGCATAGGGATTAATTTATTCTCTGAGGGGAAAACTTATTGCACAAAACCTTTTTCAGAGACGTACATTTGTTGCAGGTGCTGAGCACGCATGTGCCGGGACCTGCTGAGCTCGCCGCTTTCTCACAGTAGCCAAACAGTTGGCATTGGATTCGCCTAAGTTAGCTTGGCGTGGTTCTTCATAGGCTTGTCACAAGTAAGCCAATAGCTAAATATAAGGTAAACGCGAAGTGGCAGCGAGCTTGGCTGTAGTGCACTACACCACCGACCCGGGCGTTACATGGGCGGCTGGAATGTGCGCAGCAGTTGACAATAGAGCCTGAGCAAGTAAGAAGTGAGATTTCCGCCAAAATTTCTCTACCAAATGCATGGTTCTGTAACTGCCCGATTCAGAAAATTTAAGTCTATCGAACCGGGTCTACCGAAATTACCTACCTCGTCCGTTCTCGCGTCGCTGGCAAAACAATCCCCTCACAATTAAAAAAAAGATGCAGAACATCCTAGGAAGTAGAGGAAATATCCAACAATTGCTTAATTAGGGGTATGGATGTGCAGTATTATTAAAGTAGACGGTTCCGCCCTTTTGGCATCCCGCCCCACAGTGACCGTTGCAACTGCCGCGGTCACCGCCTGCCACGATATGAAGCAGTCCCACAATCCCGTTTTCGAGATGTGTATGGTGCACCATGCAAAGCGTTAATATTAACAAAAGTTGTTCAACATTTTATACAAATTGTGGATGAATTTGAGGCAGGATTAATGTTGAATTTCGCCTCAGTTTGCGGTGCGGCGAACCGCTGGTGGGCCCGTTTCCCCTATCTTGTCTTCTGCTTCACACGAAAAACAAAATTTTCCCTGGAAGAGGTCGAAACTGCCATGATTTGGGGCCCAAGGTGAAGGCCAATGCTCTGTACCAATTCCCTAGCCGTAGGTACTGTATTATTCTTGCTTGAAATCGAACCAGCAGGCAACGTGTGAACCAATGGTTTCCTTGAACCCCATTCTCGAGCGCGAAAGCGTATTAGAACAATAATATTATCACCCCCCGTCTCCTAACAAGTGAAAAGTGATGGGTCGCTATAACAAGGAGACCATGAGCTTGGCGCAGCACGCAATCTTCGCAGCCCTGGTGGCACTCTGGCTGGTTTGGCCGCCCGTCTTGGCCAAGCAACATTCAAAGGGCAAAAATGCCAGCCTACCGTCGAGGCCATGTCCAGAGCCATATGTGATGGATGCAACAGGTGTAAGCAGGCGTACACCGTTGCAATCATCCCCGTCCTATATTTTTTTTTTCTGCACGCACACGCGCTAATTCTTCAATGTAATGCGTAGTGTGACCAAGCATGAGCTTCCCCTTCGGCTTTTCTGTAGCTTTATTGTGTGTATGCTTCCCATGTGAAGTGCCTTAACTGCAGAAACGGTGCATCATGACACACGCAATGGAGCCGTTGATGGTTTGCCCCAATGGTGTACTTCGTGACGGACTGTGCTTGATTTTGGCGCTTCCCGATGCAACGTACTGTCCAGGAGGATTCACAGAATATCGTGTTGACGGTGTGAAGGAATGTGTCGCTACAAGAGCAGCTCGTATGAGCATGGTTTGCTGGGGCCCGCATGAGAAGCTGGAAGGCGATCTGTGCATTGAGGTATGCCCAGTTTTGGCGTCCAAGAGCAAGCTGTAATATTTACAACGGTTGTTTAACTTTTTATACAGCATCATAGAATTGGGTATTCAAATGTAAGTCTAATACTAACATTAGCAATCCACCAGCAAGAATTTGGGAAGAATTCAAAGCAGGTTTGATGTTGAATCAACGTTTGAACGTTTGAACACTTACAAATACCACAAGGCAAGCTTTGAGAATGATCTGAGCTTCTCACACACTGCAGTACAGTGCACTGTTGTGGAGATATTGTGCTGTTTCCCTCCAGCGCAAAATTTCACCGCTGATAATGGAATGTTTACAAGGAAGCCTTAACCAAGACAATCTCTGCGAGCAGATTATTGTCAAGCCCCCCAAGCCCGTCTGCAGTCCAGGCTTCCACGAATCCGATGGTCTCTGCATACAACGGAGACAGACACCATGTGAAGAGGACGTTGACACGGAAGCGGCATCTTTCACTACGAAATCGAGTTTATCCGTCGGTACAAAGCAAGAAAAAGTCCCAAGATTTCACTCAAAGGTATCGACCAGCAACACACTTCTGCCTACCGACGGATGGGCCACGCATGAACTCGAAAAGAAATCAAGTCGGTGGGAAAGGCTACGTCAACATTTCGATTCCAGATTAGTCTTTCCTCATGAGGCAGCGGCCCCGCATCCGCGTGTAGCTGAACTCCCTATAGGAACCCAAGACAAGCGTTCTGATGCAGGAATTGAAACGGCGTTTGACTTTGGTATGGACCCATCACCTTTAGCTACCTCCTACGGAGACTCTGAAAACCACTCCTCACATCCAGGGATTACCGAAGGTTCCGCCGATGATCCTTCACAATATTTCTTTCCTAGAGCTTTTCGTCGGCGCAGATTAAGGATTATTGAACCTCGGGATGATTTGTACTTCCGATCTGCGCATGGCGGTTCCACCGACGATATGAGGCAGCCTAAATCGTCCGGGAATTCAGAAGCGGAGAGCTTTCCAGCAGAAATACAGTCTCAAGAAGAACAGGCAACATCCGGAAAAACATCCGCGAGGGCTTATTTTGGAATGCCACTCATAAACTCTGTGGGGCGCCCTTATGTTGGTCCCACCACCATTATGGACCCCATGAATCAGAAGCTGCTTCACCCGCTGGCCCTCCAAAGTGGCCTCGGAATGAAGCCTTCTAAGCTCCATACAGTTTGGCATGACAATCGCTTTGACAGCCAAATTGGAAGCCAGAGAGGACCGTTCGCTCGCCAACAATACAATACCGCTAACGCGCATGCGGGAAATTCCCGAGGGCCACGGCGTTTGCAGCAGCAGAGATCGGCCTTGCAAAAGTTGTCTTCCTCCCTAAGTAAGCGAAGTGCCAATGCATCTGCGACAGATGCCGTTGCTGCTCAGCGGTTGAACTCTACCGCAGCTCTACCTCAGGAAAGGACCACAGTGCTGGTGGAACATAATTTACGTGGCGACCCAAATGGCACGACAGTCAAAACTCTCACTGCGAACTTCGAAGGGGGGAAAGCCAAGTTACTGCACGACAGCCATAACTTATTGGCGAATAAGACCCAGCAGGACATCGTATTTGGCGCGAACCCTCCGACGGTGGCACGGACATTCAATGAAGCCCACGCACAGACAGGCAGAATGCTGCGAGGCCGACGCAATAGACGCCTTGAGGGACTAGACTACATACCAGGTTGTTGGGAAGTATGTTTGAGCGTTTGTTCGAGAAAGTAGTTCATGACTTTGTTTCCACTCCTGATTTGGGCAAACCATTCAAAGGTTAATAAACATTGTGTTCTCCGGTTTCCTGATGCGGCTATAGGAGGAAATCCAAGCACCTGTTGAATGGACATGCGACCCTCCTTTCTCGCTAGATATGGAGCAGTTTGCCTGCATCCGGGTTGAGCTGAGGCGTCCCGATATAATCTGCGACGGGAAGCCGGAGGGGCACTTGTGCATTCACGAGGTGGGTGAAGGGTTCATCTTTACTTGGTTGCTGACGCAGAGAATATCTCCCAGCACGGCCAGAAGCTTCTTCCAGGTGGTTTCCTGGAAAGTTTCATAAAGGACTTCTCACTTGAAAAGGCGTAGGATATATTGCTGCAGGGAAGTTCTTCAACAATCCTATATATAGTATATATACACCCCTCACCAAACTGCTGTGGCTGCATGCTTGTTCCTTCAGGTGCAAAAGCCTCCCCAGTGGTATTGTCCACTCGATCCATCACCGCCACGCAAAACAGCGAGTGATAAAGATGCAGCACTGACACACAAAAAGGAGAAGAGTGGAGAGGGAACCACACCTGCATCTGGCGGAGAACCAAAGGATTCAAATAAAGAGGAACGAGCTAAGAAAGAACCAGGATCCCCTGATGGAAACAAGAGGAAGAAAAGCACAGAAGCATCAGGCGAAACGATAAAACCGTCTAGGGCGAACAACGAACGAAACGAAGGCGAAAAGAATGCGGCGACACAGCGAACAGAGGGAACGGAAAGCCGCAAAAGGACAGAAAAACCAGAGTCCCCCGCTGACTCGCCCGAACAGAACACCAATGCAAAATCTCGGTCCCGTCGACGCAATAACAGCTCAAACGCACAAAACGACAGGACCGAGCAAGCACGCGAGGGCACTAGTGATCCAACGAATGACGAACCGGTAAACACCGGCCAAAGAAACAGGAAACGTCAGCCGAACACAGCTCCTCAACGAGCCAATGCAGAGAGAGACACCTCAGAAAACCGCGACGTCACAGACGGCAACACCTCGCGTAGACAGCAGCGCCGCAGCCGCCCAGTTAAACCCAGCGAATCCGCAGACGCGCAGAACTCTCGAGAAGCCAGGGAAGTGTCTAGAGATGGCGAGGAAGGCTCTCGCCAGCGGCAACCTCAAGGACGCAGACCACGTCCAGGTGCTGGAGAATCTGCATCTGATGAGCAGGAGAGGACTGGGAACGTGACACGTCACACTGACACGAATGAAGACAGGAGCTCGGCAAGCAGTTCAAGACGGCCTCAGCAGCAGACCCAGCGTGCTCGAGAATCCGGACGTGCATCCCAGGGTGGTGGAGGGGACGATGAAGAAAGGGAAAGCTCTGGAGGCAGAGCAAATCGAGCAGGTGGGCGGCAGACGGATGGGCAGCAGCGCCGCAGCCGACCTGCTGGT
>NW_013564614.1:0-6510 GCF_000499605.1 Eimeria maxima | reverse complement strand
TAAAGTCTTCCTTTTCTTATTGCTGCGTTAATAAAAAGAGAGGAAGAAAAGAAACAAATAATAATAAATAAGCAAAAGAATTAATTAATAATATAATTATTTATTATTTATTAATATATATATTATTTATTAATAATATTATTTATTAATAATATTTATTATTATATATTATTTATTAATAATATAATTAATATATAAATAAATAAATAAATAAATAAATAAAAGGAAATAAATAAATAAATAAATAAATAAATAAATAAATAAAAACAGACAAACAAATCTAAATAAATACAAATAATATCTGCTATTTATTATCTGCATTAAGGAAGGATCTATTAATCAACAAACAATATACAACCATCCCTCTTGCTGCTGCTGCTGCTGCTGCTGCTGCACATTTTGCTGCTGCAGCTGCAGCTGCTGCTGCTGTTGCTGTTGTTCCTCCTTTTGCTGTTGTTGCTGCTCCCTTGTTGCTGCATTCTTTCCCGCTGTCTGTCCCCACTCCCTTTCCTTCTCCCGCCGCTGCTGCTGCTGCAGGTGCTGCTGCTTTCTGCTGCTGCTGCAGCAGCAGCAGCTGCCGCTGCTGCGTATAATTATCCTCCTTCTTTGCTAACAAGTCCTTCTGCTGGTGGCAGCGGCTGCCATAAGGAAGAGAGCAGCAGCAGCCTCTCCCCTGCTAATGAATCAGGTGTATTGCATGCAGAGGAAGCAGAAGCAGCACTGCAGCAGGAAGTAGCAGCAGCAGAATCATAACCATCAACAGGAGAATCTATATAAGAACAACTAAGAGGAGCTTGTTGTCTATTATTATTAGATCCTCTTCCTGCTGCTGCTGCTGCTGCGGCTGCTGCGGCTGCTGTAGTAGCAGATGTAGAAGGAGGGGAGTCAGCTGCTGCAGCAGCCGCTGCTGCAGCGGCTGCTGCTGCTGCTGCTGCTGCTGTTGATGCTGCGGTTGCTGCGTTAGATGGTTGCTGCTGCGATACCCGACGGTGCAGCTGCTGTAGCTGCTGCAGTTGCTGCAGCTGCTGCAGTTGCTGCAATTGCTGCAGTTGCTGCAGTGATGGCGATAATCCAAGAAGTCCCTCTGCTGCTGCTGCTGCTGCTGCAGTGTTGCTGCTGCCAACACCAACACCAGCACGTGACGGAGTCCCTCCCTCTTGCTGCTGCTGCAGCAGTCGGTTGTTGTTGCTGTTGCTGTTGCTGCTGCTGTTGCTGCTGTTGTTGCTGCTGTTGCCAGCAACAAGACACTCAAGAGCAGCAACTTTCCTCTCTAATTCTTCTAATAGAGTTGCTGCTGCTCCGCTGCGTGCTGCATCTCCTTCCCGTGCCTCCCGCTGCGCTGCTGCTGCTGCTGCTGCTGCTGCAGGTGCAGTAGGTACTGCTGCTGTTGCAGGTGCAGGCGTAGGTAGAGGTGTAGGTGTTGCAGTTGCTGCTTGTCCAGCTCCAGCACCTGCTGCTGCTGCTGCTGCTGCTGCTGCTGCAGTACTAGATAGTCCTACCTCCTCCCCTAGTCGCATAATAAGTTGCTGACTAAGAGAAGATTGAGGATCTCCCTTAATAGCACCAAGACAATTAGATAGTGCTGCTGCTGCTGCTGCTGCTGCTGTATTCCTATCTCCCGTCCCCTTCCTATTTACTCCCCCTACAGCCCCTACCCCTCCTGCTGCTGCAGCAGCAGCAGCAGCAGCAGCAGCATTAGTATCACAGTTCTTTAGGCTCTCTGTTAATTCCATGATTTGTTTTTGTACAGCCAAGAGCTGAATAACTTGTAAGTATTGAGCAGCAATTGTATAATTTGTTGTTAATGCATGCAGATCTAATGGTACTGCAGCACCACCTGCAGCAGCACCACCACCACCAGCAGCAGTTGCTGCTGCACCAGGTGATGATGCTCCTCCTCCTGATGATAATGATGGTCCTCCTGTTGAAGGAGAGGAAGAAGGAGAGGAAGAACTCGCAGATCCACAACCGGAGGATCCATGGTCTGCTGCTGCTGCTGCTGCTGCTGCTGCTGCTGCAGCTGCTGCTGCTTCGGAAGGAATTGATGGAAGTCCACCTAAACAGTCTCCTGCTGCTGCTGCTGCAGCTGCTGCTGGGTGTATAGGGACTCCTGCTGCAGCTAATAGACTAATAGCGTCACTACCTGCGGCAGCAGCAAGACCTGCAGCAGGAAGCTTCGTTCTTCTGCTGCGTTTTTGCTGCTGCTGCTGTCCCAAGACAGCAGCAACAGCAGCAGCAGCACCACCACCACAGCTATGTACGCTGTTGTTGCTGTTGCTGCTGCTACCGCTATTACGGCGATTGCTGCTGTTGCTGCTGCCAAGTTTATCATATCTTTTCCATGTGCTGCTGCTGCTGCTGCTGCAGGTCTCACCAGGGAGTTCAGCAGAGAAGAAGAATCGTCCTTGTTGACCACTGGTCTGTTCGGATTCAAGTTGCTGCTGCAGCATTAACAACTGCTGCTGCTGTTGCTGCTGCTGCTGCTGCTGCTGCTGCGGATCGTGCTGCAGCAAACCACTTAATTCTTTTAGATCCTCACTAAAGACACCATCATTTATATAATTTTTTCCCCATATACTATCCGTAAATTCTTTGAGGTGTCTTTGCTGCTGCAGCGCAGCAGCAGCATGCGTTGCTGCTGTTCCTGCTGCTGCTGCTGTTCCTGCTGCTGCTCCTCCTGCTGCTGCATCGGCCTGTGAATCAACAACAGCTCTAAGGAAAGATTCATGTACACCAGCAGATGATCCTTCTCTTCCTCTAAGGACAGCAGCAAGTAGATCATCTTGCTGCTGCTGCTGCTGCTGCTGTTGTTGTTGTTGCTGCTGCTGTTGCTGCTGCTGTCGTTCATTAAATCCTCCTTGGCTGTCCCAGTGGAATAGAGCATTAGTACTAGCATCATTCGGTACACCAGCAGCACCACCAACTGCTGCTGCTGCTGCTGCTGCTGCTGCACTACCATTTCTTGGTCTTTTAGGGGAAGGAGCAGCAAATCTTAATGCATCTGTTAATGTCTCATAGTCACGTAAGTAAGCAGGACTTGTTCTTCTTGCTCGTCGAGGTCTAGGTGCAATTAAATGTTGCTCCTCTCCTGCTGCTGCTGCTGCTGCACTAGATCCATTGCTGTTGCTGCTGCTGCTATTACTATTATTATTATTATTATTATTATTATTATTATTATTATTAGTCCGCCTCTGTCTTCTTCTTACAGTAATAGTACTATTATTATTCCCTTTATAAGAGCCATCAGCAAACTCCCCTTCCCCTTCTCCTCCTCCCCCTCCTTCCTGTTGCTGTGCATTACTATTATTATTATCACTATTATTATTATGATTATTATTATGATTATTATGATTATGATTATTATTATAATTATTATTATTATTATGTTTATATTTTCTTCTTTTATGATTATGATGATTTGTATGCTCATTACCATATTCCTCTGAGCATTTAACAGCAAAATCGAATACACCAAGAAGATGAGCTAAATGGAATAATTCAATTACTGTACAATATGGCATTCTGCTGAAAATAATTCTATGACGTGATAATTCTTCTTCCCATTTAATAGGGTTCGAATGATATGCTTTTCTTAGACGTCTAAGTAGTATCTGACGACCTTCTGCACCTAATGGCATACGGAAACCTTTTACCCATTGAATACGATTATTATTATTATTATTGTTGTTGTTACTGCTTGTATTCGATGAGACGGTCTGATTAAGTGGTGATGAGCTTGGGTTATTATTTATATTTAATGAGTTATTGTTGTTGCTGCTGCTGTTGCTGCTGTTGCTGCTGTTGCTGCTGCTGCTAGAATTATTTGGACGCACGTGAGCCTCTATACGCTCCACTACGGCATCCAATGGATGCCAATCGTTACTACGGTCGGACCCACGACGGTGGGATGGTGGTGCTGGTGGTGGGGTTGCTGCTGTTGTTGCTGCTGCTGCTGTTGCTGCTGTTGTTGTTGTTGTTGCTGTTGCTGTTGCTGTTGTTGATGATGCTGGAGGAGATGGAGTAGGGGCAGCAGCAGGAGAAGAAGAAGAAGAAGGAGGAGAGGTAGATACAGTACTAGTTGGGGAGGACACAGATGGAGATACAGAAGAAGACGAATCCGTTGCTGCGTCGGATGATGATGATGATGCTGCTGCTGCTGCTGTTGTTGCTGCTGCTGATGTTGATGTTGTGGTGCTCGTTGTAGTAGTTGAATCTGCGGATGGAGAAGAAGACGAGGCAGCAGCAGGAACTCCTGCTGCTGCTGCTGCTGATTTTTGTTGTGCAGCAGCAGCAGAAGAAGAAGAAGAAGAGATAGACGCAGGCGCAGCAGATTTCAAATCAACTCCTGCTGCTGCTGCTGCTGCCGTTCCTGCTGCTGCTGCTGCTGCTGCTGTTTTAGATGATCCGTCAGACGCTGCGTTAAGAAGCTTAGTTTCTTTTGCTGCTACATTTGCTGCTGCTGCATCTGCTGCTGCATCTGCTGCTGCATCTGCTGCTGCTCTTTTATCATGCGATAAGAAGGAGCTATTCTTTGCTGCTGCAGTTTCGCTACAAAGATTGGCCCGTTGCTGCTGCTGCTGCTGCTGTTGCTGCTGCAGTTGCTGCTGAACTGGTCTTTTTTGATCCTCAAGATCCTTATGGAGATGGATCTGCTGCTGCTGCTGCTGCTGCTGCTGCACTTCTCTCTTGATAGAGCTGGTGTCTGCTGC
The DNA here is from genome assembly GCF_000499605.1 of Eimeria maxima. Lineage (NCBI taxonomy): Eukaryota > Apicomplexa > Conoidasida > Eucoccidiorida > Eimeriidae > Eimeria > Eimeria maxima. Next base: position 1,801 of record NW_013564614.1, on the reverse strand, counting down.
AGCAGATGTGCTGCAGCTGTCGCACTCCATCGACTGACAGTCTTTCTCCGCTGCTGGTCTTGCTGCTACTGCTGCTGGTCCATCAGGTGCTGCTGCTGCTGCTGCTGCTGTTGCTGCTGCCGCTGCAGCAGATATTTTATCGTGGGGAGGTGTATGTGTAGAAGACGTGGGTTGCGCTGTTGCTGTTCTTCCAGCAGCAGAAGAAGAAGTTGCAGGTGCTGCAGCAGCTGCTGCTGTTGCTGCTGTTGCAGCAGCAGCAGCAGCAGCAGCAGCAGCAGGATGGTGTAAGGAATCCATGATAAGGGAGTCGGGTGTATAGATGTCTATTTACGAGTTGTCCTTAGAGGAGGCGCTGCGATTTGCTTCTCATCCTGCTGCTGCTGCTGCTGTTGTATATATTGTACTGTCTGTTGCTGCTGCTGCTGTTGCTGCTGCTGTTGATGTGGATGTTGCTGTTGATGCTGCAGGAGTAGCGTTGCGATGTGCTGATGTGGTGCTGCTGCTGTTGCTGCAGCAGCAGCAGCAGATCCTTGTTGCAGAGGATGTACCGCTGCTGCTAGTAAGAGAGTTGTCTGGGTGTCTCTATTAGGGTAAGGAAGGGAGAAGAGGAAGTAGGGTGCGTGTCGGAGTCGCAGCAGCAGCAGCAGCAGCAGCAGGAACAGCAGCAGCAGCAACAACAGCAGCAGCAGCAACAGGGGAACTCACAGGCACTCAAGACATGCACCAGAAAGAAGAAAAGAGGAAGAAGATAAAAGTAATTAAAAAACAAAAAGAAGAAGGAAAGAAGAAGAAGGTTTTGCTGCAGGACCGATCCTTGCTGCAGCTAGCCGTGGTCGCTGTTGTGCTGCTGCTGCTGCTGCTGCTGCTGCTGCTGCAGTTGCTGCAGTTGCTGCGGCTGCCGCAACAAATCACGCCTTCTCCTTGTAGAAATACACAAAAACCTTATAAGAATACAAACTCTCCCTTGCTGCTGCTTGTCTTCTGCTGCAGCTACCGTCGCAGCAGCAGCAGCAGCAGCAGCAGCAGCAGCAGCAGCAACGCTTCGATGGGTGGGGTAGCCGCCGCGCCCGCTGCTGCTGCTGCTGCTGCTGCTGCCGCTGCTGCTGTATATATATATACTAGTCACCTTCCTCCTTATACAGCTTATCTGCTGCAGCAAATATAATAAAATTAGCAGCAAAAAGAACACATTGCTTCTTACGGGCAAACAAAACACAAAAAGATGCAGCAGCAAAAAGCTCAGCATACACCCGGTGGATCGGCCGGAGAGAGGAGGAGCCGCGCGGTCAGCAGCAACAGCAGCAACAGCAGCAGCGGCGGCAGCAGCAGCACAACAAGCGGCAACAAACAGCAGCACAACAACAACAACAGCAGCAGCAACAAATAAATAAAATAAATTAAATAAAAATATAAAATAAATAATTAAATAAATTAAATAAAATAATTCTCTTATAGACACACTTCCTCTTCTTTCTTGTCTGCGCACACAAGGAAGAGAGGCTCGATGCCCCGATGCAGCAGCAGCAACAGCAGCAGCAACAGCAGCAGCAACAGCCGCAGCCGCAGCAGCAGCAGCAGCAGCAGCAGCAGCAGGCGCTAACGAAATCTTTTCTTCTTTATTTTATTCTTATATTAAATTCAATCTATAAATCTATTTTTGCGACTAATAAAAATGTGACTTTTGCTGCTGCTGCTGCTGCTGCTGCTGCTGCTGCTGCTGCTGCTGCCGCTGCAGCAAGAGTGGTAACAGAGGAGCGGCCGCTCCACCCCGGTGCTGTCCTGTCTGTGTCTGTCAGACAAC
>NW_013564612.1:0-2500 GCF_000499605.1 Eimeria maxima | reverse complement strand
TCCTTTCTTTGTCTCCTTTTTTCTCCTTTTGCTTGTCTCCTTTCCTTGTCTCCTTTTGTCTCCTTTGCATGCGTCTCCTTCTTCCCTTGCTGCTGCACTACAGGCATTGGGGCTGCTGCAGGAGCAGCAAATGGCATGCGAGGCAGCAGCATGGAATCCCCACGACCCAAACATGGTGAGTGTTGGTGAGGGTTTAGGGTTTAGGGTTTACGGAGGTGACACGTAGCAGCTTCTGCTTTGTATGCAGACAGATAACAATAATAAATATAAACTTATATATATTTATAATTATTTATTATTATTATTATTATTATTATATAATAAATAATAAATAATTAATTTAATTAAAATAATAATAAATATGTATTTATTTATTTATTTGCATGCATGCATGCATGCATGCATGCATGCATTGTGTGTTTAACAGATAATTACTGCGCATAGTAACAGCAAATTCCCTCTCTTACGTCATGCAGGAGGAGCAGCAGGAGGCTGTCTCTCTCTATGGGACATACGCAGCAGCAGCAGCAGCATCAGCAGCAGCAGCAGCAGCACTAGCAGCAGCAGCAGCAAGGGTTTAGGGTGTATAGGGAGATGTATAAACCCTCATGGCCCTCTTGCTGCTCCCCTCTGTCTCTCCTTTAATCCTAATCTTCCTTTCTCTTGTCTCTCTGGTGGTACCAATGCTGCTGTCTATAATTGGGATATAAGAAAATTAAATCAACCTATTAAGGTGATACACCTAGGGTTTAGGGTTTAGGGTTTAGGGTTTAGGGTTTAGGGTTTAGGGTTTAGGGTTTAGGGTTTTTTTTTTGTATCCTTTCTTTTGGAACATTTTTGTGTCCCTTTTGTATCCATGTTGTATCATTTTTGTCTCCTCTTTTGTCTCCTTTTATTCCCCTTTTTTGTCTCCTTTTATTCTCCTTTTTTGTCTCCTTTTTGTCTCCTTTTTTGCAGACCCTAAGAGACGTACATGGCCATTGGGTATCTCATCTAGCAATAAACCCTTTTCATGATCAACTTCTCCTTACAGCAGGTATAAACCCTAAACCCTAAACCCTAAACCCTCATCAGTAAACCCTAAACCCTGATTAGTAAACCCTAAACCCTTTTTAACAGCAGATCCTGTGCTTCCTCAATAACAACACCAAACCCTCTAGGGTTTAGGGTTTAGGGTTTAGGGTTTAGGGTTTATTTGTCTGGTATAGGGACGGATGGATGTTTAAAGGTTCATTGGATGGAGCAGGCGTTGGCTGTGCGTCTGCCAGGTGTATGTACACCTCAACAGCAGCAGCAGCAGCAGCAGCAGCAGCAGGGTTTATCACAAGAACAAGGGTTAGCAGCAGGAGCTGCATGTACACCCGAAGAAAAGACACAAACAACAGCAACACAAGATCGTCTCCTTTGTGTTGATGAATCTAGTGATGTAAGGAAGAAGGAGACACATACAAGGAGACACATATAAGGGGGAGACACTTATAAGGAGGAGACACTTATATAAGGAGGAGACACATACAAGGAGACAGTTAGGAGGAGACACTTATAAGGAGGAGACACATAAAAGGAGACAGTTAGGAGGAGACACTTATATAAGGAGGAGACACTTATAAGAAAGAGACGCATAAAAGGAGACACTTATATAAGGAGGAGACACTTATATAAGGAGGAGACACTTATATAAGGAGGAGACACTTATATAAGGAGGAGACACATAGAAAGGAGACACATAGAAAGGAGACAGATAGAAAGGAGACACATAGAAAGGAGACAGATAAAAAGAGACACATAGAAAGGAGACAGATAGAAAGGAGACAGATAAAAGGAGACAGATAAGAGGAGACAATTGAATAGAATAATAATAACATATAAGAGGACAGACAGGAGACACACTAAAGATGGTTATATCTTTAACTTGCTACTTCTTCTGCTGCTGCTGCTGTTGCTGCTGCTGCTGCCCTTGCTGCTGCTGTTGCTGCTGCTGCTGCTGCTGCTGTTGCTGCTGCTGCTGCTGCTGCTGTTGCTGCTGGTGCTACAGGACTCTGTGTGCAGTATAAGTTGGTCATTAAGTGACGCGTGGGTCTTTGCATCGATGAGTTTTGATGGATTTGTTTCTATTCATCAAATTCCTTCACAAGAAAAATATAAAATATTATTATAAAGGAGACTGTCTCCTTTTGTCTCCTTTATCTGTCTGTCTCCTTTGTCTGTCTCTTTCTGTCTCCTTTTTCTCTCTATATCTCTGTATCCTTATTACCTCTATACTCATCTCTCTTCCTCTTTCTGTCTTTCTTTCTATTCATCTAATTCCTTCACAACAATAATATAATATTTTATTATATAGGATACTGTCTCCTTTTGTCTCCTTCTCTCTCTCTCCTTCTCTCTCCTTTTTCCTTCTGTTTCTTTTTTCCTTCTGTCTCTTTCCCTCTCTATCTCTCTGGCCCTGTCCCTCTCTCTCTCGCTCTCTGTAGCTCTCTGTATATATATATATATATATATA
>NW_013564611.1:0-6506 GCF_000499605.1 Eimeria maxima | reverse complement strand
TATATATATATATATATATATATATATATATATACAACAAGGATATCTAGGGTTTAGGGTTTAGGGTTTAGGGTTTGTATATCTGCCGTACGTGAGCAACATCATCAAGATATATAGGCAAATCATCGCGTTGCTCATCAACAACTGCTTGCTGCAGCATCAAACACAAAGAAGACACAACACAACAACACAATACAGCAACATCAGCAGCAGCAACAACAACAGCAGCAGCAGCAACAGCAGCAAAAACAACAACAATAACCAATAACAGCAACAACAACAGCATCAGCAGGAGGATGCATGCATGCATGCATGCATCCTCCTTTTCCTATTCCTTACAATTAAGTTTCTATATTTATATTCTCCATGTGGATACAATCCTTGCTGCTGCTGCTGCTGCTGCTGCTGCTGCTGCTGCTGCTGCTGCTGCTGCTGCTCGTCATCATATAAAGGGTCAATAAAATTGAATAAGAAATCTTTAATTTGTAAAATATGATTTTCGAATTTTTGAATTTCCAAAAATATTTTTTTTTGGAATTGAGAAATATCTGATAAGAGGAATGCAGTATGCTGCTGCTGTCTTTGTATTGTTGACAATTGTTGCTGCAATTGTTGCTGTTGCTGCTGCTGCTGATGCTGCTGATGCTGCTGTTGGTGGTGGTTTTGGTGGTGGTTTTGGTGGGTATGTTGCTCCTGCTGAGGCAGGTCTGTTGTATATGATACAGTCATCCTTCTTATGAATAAAGAAGGGAGGGAAAAGGGGAAGGAAGAGGGAGGGGAAATATATATATATATATATATATATATATTTTATTTACAGGGAATATGGATCAATAAGGGATGCATGCAGACACACTAATTATATATATATATGACGGTGTGAGTATTGGACAAGGAATATGTTTATATCCAAGGGAAAAAAAAAAAAGAATTTATGAATTATATATGCTATATTATATATATTTATTATATTCAATTAGATAAATATATCTAAATTCACAATTTTATGTATTTTATACAATAAATTCACAAGAAATACTCATATATATATATAGGGTGTATATATTATTCATGTTGCTCCCTGCCTATACACCGCAAATATTCAACAATTTTCTCCTGTTTTTCTTCAAATATTCACCTAATTTAGCACTTATTAATTCTATTTTATTCATAAATTCATTACTTTTATTCCCTAAACTGGCAAAAACACAATGACACACAGCCTAGGGGCTTTCTGCCCCCCTAGACCCACCGACCCGATTTTTTTATCACCACCCTATACCCTAAACCCTAAACCCTAAACACTAAACAATAAACAATAAACAATAAACAATAAACAATAAACAATAAACAATAAATAAAAGGCAGACTTTATTCTTTTTTATTTATTTATTTTTTTAATAATTAATATTCAATAAATAACATAACTAAATAAATCATTCCTTATGGTGGTGGCTTTCCTTAGGGTCACCTTAATTGGCTGGTGGCGACTCCCCACAAACCCTAAACCCCAAACCCTAAACCCTAAACCCTAAACCCTAGGTGGCAGTTCCTGACTCTGTAGTTTATACAAATATTTTAGGCAATAAATATTTTTTGTTTACTTTTTTTATCTGATTGTCTTGGCATTATTTAGGGTTTATCATCTGGTGTTTAGTGTTTAGGGTCTAGGGTCTAGGGTCTAGACTCCCTCCATAGGGCGTACAATACACACCCTAGGGTTTAGGGTTTAGGGTTTAGGGTTTATTCAGTAACTTTGTTCCCCCATATAAACACAGATAAGGGTCTCGCCAGCAGCAGCAACAGCAGCAGCAGCTTATTCATCTATGGTTGCTGCTAGATCTTGTTGCTGCTGCTGCTCTTGCTGTTTGCTGCACTTGCTGCTGGTTTTCCTCCTGTTGCTGCTGATATACCATTGTAACTGTTGCTTCTAGTGTTTCTGCTGCTGCTGCTGCTGCTGCTGCTCTCGTTGCTGCTATTGCTGCTGGTTTTGCTCTTATTTCTGCTTATTTGTTGCTGTAGCTGCTGCTGCTGCTGCTGCTCCTGCTGCTGCCGATAACGTGGCGCTATTGGCTGTCTTATATCTGCTGCTTCTCTCTGCAGCAAGCTGATTGTTGTATAAATAAATTGCATGCATGCATTTTATACAGTGCATGCATGCATGCATGCAGCTGAGGTTGCGCATGCAGCAGCAGCATTTGGGGCTGTCTTTTATCTTAAGGAGCAACAAAAAGAATAAAAGAAAAAACAATTAAATCTCTTCTTTGCTCTTTTCTCTCCCTTGCAACTCTCTACTCTTCTCCTCTGTTCAGCTGCTGCTGCTGCTGCTGCTGTTGCTGCTGCTGCTACATATACGTATTATTATATACTATAATAAGGATATATATACTTAATACAATAGATATAATTATATTTATTTATTTATTTATCTATTTATTATTTATTTACTTAATTTATATTTTATTTGTATTTATTATAGGAACCGCTGAGGGTTTGCAGATGAGTGTTGGGGTTTTGGAGAAGGGTTTAGGGTTTAGGGTTTAGGGTTTAGGGTTTAGAGCTGAACTCAAACCCTTGATATTCGTTTTAAGGGTTTAGAGAAGCGGAGAAGGGTTTAGGGCCGATAGCACCAATGTAGGTTTGGGGAACAGCGATCTAGGGTTTAGGGTTTAGAAGCTATTTAGGGTTTGCAACAGTTAGGGTTTAGGGTTTAGGAATTGCTGAGGGTTTGCATATAAACCCTATAGCTAAGCTAAGATAGGACAAACCCTAGGGTATTGGGTTTTGGGTCCTTAAGGCAGTGTGAGGGTTTAGGGTTTAGGGTTTAGGGCTTAGGGTTTGAGGATCTACGTTACTGAGTGCTGCTCTCGTAGGGTTTAGGGTTTCGATATAGGGTTTAGGGTTTGGTGTTGGAGGGATTAGGGTTTGTTGCATTGAGATCTATTTTTATCCTGGTGTATATTTGTCTCCTTTCTTTTTTATTGCCATTTAATTGTCTCCTTTTATTCCTTTTTATAAACCCTTAAATTAATCAATAAAAAGAAACAATAAACCCTCAGCTAGCTGCAGCCCCTGCTGCATGCATTCATTGCTGCACAGGCAGCAAGGCATCAATTAATACCCTCTAGGGTTTAGGGTTTAGGGTTTAGGGTTTTGCTTTTAGGGTTTGAGTTTTAGGGTTTAGGGTTTAGGGTTTAGGGTTTAGTGTTTCATAGAGAAACACCCTATATATGCATGACCACTGGTTGGTGGGGTTGTTGTGTTGTTCTTTTTTTATTGCCCTTTTATCTATAAGTTATTTATTGTCTTTTTATTCCTTTTGTTCTTTTATAAAAGGGGAAAAGACTAATAAAGGCTAACCCTAAACCCTAAACCCTAAACCCTAAAGCGTATATCTACGGGTTTAGGGTTTAGGGTTACGCCGGTCTCGTTGTACTGCAGCAGAGGGAGCAAAAAGAGTGTCTATTGAATTAGGGTTTAGGGTTTTAAACACTTTTATGAATATTATTAATTATATATTTAATATAAATCTAAAAAATAGCAGCAAATGTTGCAGCAGCAGCAGCAAATGCTGCAGCAGCAGCAGCAGCAGCAGCGAGATGGTCGGCGGGCATCGGCAGCAGCTCACCGATGATGTAAACCCTAAACCCTAAACCCTAAACCCTAAAGCATAAACCCTAAACCTCAATAACTGTTCTAAAATATTAATTGGTGTTTATTCAGCAGCATATTTATTTCTTCTTTGTGTTTTCTCCCCTTCCTGCTGCTGCCGCTGCTGCTGCTGCTGCTGCTGCTGCTCTTTACCCTCTCGATGCTCTGCAGCAGCAGCAAATTGGCATTATTGTCTGCCTTATTATCCAATTAATTCTTTCTTCCCTTTTTAACTTTATTTTGTCTCTTTAAATAAAAAAGGAGGAAAGATCAACAACAATCCTCTACTTCCCTTAGGGTTTAGGGTTTAGTGTTTAGGGTTTAGGGTTTAGGGTTTGAGGCAAGCATACAGACCTCATCTTTAACGACAACACTCTGAATCCTTCCGTGACAACAAACGGGCTCCTCCCGCCTTCTCTTCTATTTGCTGCTGCTGCTGCAGCAGCAACAACAGCAGCAGCAACAACAGCAGCAGGAGCAGCAGCGTCAGCAGCAACAGAAGTAGCATACGCGGCGGCAGCATCAGCAGCCGTTGAAACGGCAGCAGCAGCAACAGTAATTGAAGGAGCAGCAGCAGCAGGAGCAGCAGCAGGAGTGTCAGCATCCGTTGCAGCATTTGCTGCAGCGTTTGCTGCTGCAGCAATTGCTGCAGCAGCACTCGCTTGTGGCAGCAGCATTAGCAGCAGGAGTAGTTAGAAGGGTTTAGGGTTTCTTCTTCTCTTCTTTTATCTCCCTTTTATTTTCCCCTTCGCATGTTGCACTCTCCGCCAACTTGCCCCCGCTGTTTAGGGTTTAGGGTTTAGGGTTTAGGGTTTAGCTCCAGTCCTCCATCTTCAATCTTCACTCCTCAATCTTCATCCGTCAACCCCTACAATCATTAGTGTTTACGATTTAGGGTTTATGGTTTATTAAGGATAATTGTGATTTATTAGGGTTTATTAGGGTTTATTAGGGTTTATTAGGGTTTATTAGGGTTTAGGGTTTAGAAATAGGATGGCGGGTTTATTATTGAATATAGCAGCCCGTGGTGCGGGTCTAGGGGCGAGTGCATTTTCTTCTGCATTTTCTTCTCTTTTCTCCAGCATCTCTGGCAATTGTTTTAATTCAATTAAGGATGCATGTATTTGTCCTCATCCTACTGAATGTGGATGTATCGGTAAACCCTAAACCCTAAACCCTAAACCCTAAACCCTAATTTACCCTAATTTACCCTAATTAACAATAAACACTAATTCTTAAATATTAATTGTTTAAATTAAATTAAAGATGCATGCGTGTTCTATAACTATTTCCTATGTTTAATAGGTTTAATTAGGGTTAATTAGGGTTAATTAGGGTTTAGGGTTTAGGGTTTAGGGTTTAGGGTTTGTGTATATATATTTATATAGGTGCAATAGGATATTTTCTTGGTTGTCAAGATCATCGTAAATTTAATTTAATTATAGATATTCATGAACTAGATCGTCTACAAAAAGGGTCTACTGTTTATCTACAAATTAATGTAGGAAGGATACAAGTACTTACTAAAGGTAAACCCTAAACCCTAAACCCTAGTAAACCCTAGTAAACCCTAGTAAACCCTTGTAAACCCTTGTAAACCCTTGTAAACCCTTGTAAACAATAATTAACAATAATTAACACTAATTATAATTAATTAACACTAATAAACCCTAATTAAGGATGTAGCTACTCACCGCAGACGGGGATCGAATGGCCCCCCTATATTATAAACCCTAGGGTTTAGGGTTTAGGGTTTAGGGTTGAGATATATATGTGTATATGTATGTGTATATAGATTTAGAGATAAAAGGTAGTAGTATATCTGTAGAGGAACGTCTATTTATAAAAGTAAGACAAATAGATAAAGAAATAAATATACAATTAATAAAAAAAGGAGTACTAAAGACAGAAATAATTGCTATTTATAAAATTAGGGTTAAACAAGATCTAATTGATAGAAAATTCCCTAAAAGACAATGGTATGCATACAAAACCCTAAACCCTAAACCCTAAACCCTAAACCCTAATTTACCATAAACCCTAAACCCTTAAACTCATGAAGTTTAGTTGTAAACCCTTAACCCGGATGTCTTAACCCTAATCGGTTAAACCTGAACTCCAAACACTAAACCCTTGCTTGGTTCCTGCTGCTGCTGCTGCTGCTGTTGCTGCTGCTGCTGCTGCTGCTGTTGCTGCTGCTGCTGCTGCTGCAGGTATACAATGTCTGCTGTTAAAGGTGCTAGTAATGTAAAGGTTCTTCTCTCCTTCCATTACAGTACGTTAAACACCCTGAGCAGCAGCAGCAGCAGCAGCAGCAGCAACAGCAGCAGCAGCAGCAGCAGCAGAAGCAGCAGAAAGAAGACATGCAACAAGAGCAGATGTTATGCCTTTATCTGTTGCTGCTGCTGCAGCGTGTAGTTTCTGTACACGGTGTATGCATACGGCTTCTGCTGCTGCTGCTGCTGCTGCTGCTGCTGTGCTCAGTGGATCCTTCGCTGCCTGCAGCACAATCCCCGCTGCTGCAGCAAGCTATCTTGTTGGCGCAGCAAGAAGCAGAAGCAAAGAAGGAGCCTTTGAACTTGGTAACACTCATAAGCCAGCAACAAGGGTTTAGGGTTTAGGGTTTAGGGTTTACATTTCTTCCACCTTTCAGATGAAGTTTAGGGTTTAGGGTTTAGGGTTTAGGGTTTACATCTTCCACCTTCCAGATGAAGTGTTTAGTGTTTATTATGTTCTACAACACCTAACCCTAATTATCCACTATATAATATATATTGTACATTATATATTAAACAAGGGTTTAGGGTTTAGGGTTTAGGGTTTAGGGTTTGTATATAGGACTTAGGGTCAATGGG
>NW_013564610.1:0-5000 GCF_000499605.1 Eimeria maxima | reverse complement strand
GCAGCAAACAACATTAGCAGCACCAGCAGCAACAACAGCAACAGCAGCAACAGCAGCAACAGCAGCAGCAACAGCAGCAGCAGGAGCTTACCCTACGAACAAAATAATCCCTAAAGTTTGCGTTCTTGAAACTTTTTGCTGCTCGCAGCAATTCACGAGAAAGATGGAGAGTAGAGGAGCAGCAAATAGAAGAAGCAGCAGCAGCAGCAGCAGCAGAACTTGTTGTTGATGCTGCTGCTGCTGGTATTCTTGCTGCTGCTGTTGATGCTGCTGTTGATGCTGCTGCTGCTGCTGCTTGTGCTGCTGTTGATCCAGCAGAGGCAATCATTGCAGGAAACAACAACCACTCAACAGCAGCAACAGATATAGATACAGCAGCAGCAGCAGCAACTGCAGCAGCAGCAGCAGCAGGAGGGAAGAATAGACAGAGATAACTTTTAATTCCCTTATAAGGTAAATAAATGAATACACAAAAGGAAGAAAAGAAAAAGATGAATAATACAGGAGGGCACTAGCAGATGTTCTTCTTTTCTCCTTGTTCTTCTTCGTCTTCTCTTATGCTAAGGCAATAAGAGTGTATATAGACATAAATTATGATGCTTTTTATGATTAAAATAACTAATTTAACAAAATAAAATAAATAAATAAGAAGAAATGAATAAAACAAAGAAAATATACCTCTTATTCACGTCACGAACTTCGGGTGTACAGACAGCTTAGAGCCCCGTATACTTGCATGACGGTATAAGGAAGGAGAGAAAGAGGAAGAAAAAGAGAAGAAAACGCTAAATGTAGTGTGTAAAAGGAAGGAAATAATAAAATAATAATGAATTAAACACTATTTATGATTTAAATAACGTAAATAAAGAAAAAAAAGAAGAAAAAAGAAGAAGGAAGAAGAAGAGCAGCATTGCTGCTTCCCTTGTATAAGAAGCACGTATATAAATAAGTAACTTATTTACTTCTTGTATATAAAAAGAAGATACATTTATCCTTTTATTTCTTTTTCTTTTAATTAAATTAAAATAATAAAAAAAAAATAAATATAAATATAAATAAATATTAATATGAAGACTTTTATGCCTATTTAATAAGAAAACATGAATAAAGGAAGAAGGGCATATAATTATTCATAGTATGTTCTTCTGTCTATCTATAAAAGAAGAGAAAAAGAAGAAGAAATTAACCTTTTTATTTAATTATAAATAAAAATAAAATAATTTAATTAATTAATTATATATATAATTAATATTAGGCAATAGAGAAAATATTTGCTGCAGTAGAGGCAGCAGATCATGTGCTGCTAACGGGGTGTATAGGCAGCTAATTTTTTATTCCTTTTTTCTTTTATTTAGTCTATTTTTTAATTCTTCTCTTAAGTTCATTTATATTTATTATGTTAACACCATTAAATGCAGCAGCAGCAGCAGCAGCAGCAGCAGCAGCAAGAGCAGCAGCAGCAGAAGCAGCAGCAGGAGTAACTACATAATTCCCTACATACATTTAATGCATGCAAAGAAGAAAAAAAAGAACTTATTCTCTTTTTCTTATTTGTTGTTTTTTCTTTTTTTTTCTGTTTGCATGCAGTAAATATATAAATATTTATTTATTTATTTATTTATACTAGTTATACTATTAATGTTGCTATACTACTATACTCCCTATTTATATTATAATAAATAAAATAAAAAAAGATAAACAAATAAAGAAAAGAAGAAGAAATACAATAAAAGAAAAGAAGAAGAAATATTTATTTATTGTTATTTTGTTTGTTTATTTTTGTTTATTATTTTTATTTATAATAAAAAGAGACAAAAGAAATTAGGGTTTAGGGTTTAGGGTTTATGAATAATTAATACAAATAATAATAACACGAAGGTTAGTTGTTCTTCTTATATAGAAAGAATAACTAACATAAATAAATAAATAAATAAATAAATAAATAAATAAATAAAGAATAAATAAATAAATAAATAAATAATTTACTTATTTATTTTCCCTTTTTTTTGTATTTATGCATTAAAAAAAAAAAGCAACAAAAAAAACAACGAACTCAATTGTTTAATTTGTTCTTTTTTTTTAAATGCTGCTGCTGCTGTTGCTGCTGCTACAGCAGCAGCAGCAGCAGCTACAGCAACCATTTCTGCTGCTTCTGTTGCTGCTGCTGCTGTTGCTGCTGCTGCTGCTGCTGCTGCTGCAGGAGTAATTACGATCCTTCCTCCTCTCCTTCTTCTTCCTCTCCTTGTACTTGACGAATATATAATACATTATTACATCTAATTAATATTTCCCCTAAACTTCCCTTAAATGTTCCGTCTATCCATTCTTCGCTATTAAGAAGATGAATATTCATATATTCATCAAAGGATTTTAGGTAACCTGTATACATATATATATAAATTAACATATTTATTTATTTATTTATTTATTTATTTATTTATTTTATTTATTTTATTTATTTACCCTTTTTTTTTTCTCCTTTTATTCTGTGCAAATACAACCAATATTAGTATTTATATATATGCATTATATATGTATTGTATAGGGAAAAGAAAAAAAATACATGAATTATTTATTAACTATTAATTAATATTATTTAATTATATAATTAATATATATAATTAATTAAATAAATATAAATAAACAAATAAATAAATAAATAAATAAATAATTACCTTTATACTCCATTCCCCATTTAAGTTTAACCATGACTTGCTTCCCTGTAAGAGAAGTAAGGAAAGGTTTAGGGTTAAGAGGAGCAAGCTGCACAAAAAAAAGGGGAAAAAAAGAGAAAATAAATAATATTATTAATAATTAATTATATTTCTTTTATATTTTCTCTTTTTTTTCCTTAAATATACACAAAAAATGTACATTTTCCTGTTTTGCTCGAATACTGTGCATGCATCCTATTGCTGCATTTGCTCTTGTGTTCTTCTTCTCTTACTTACCGACATTGCCTTGGGCTAATCGATGGTAAAAAAGAAGAAAAAATGATTTATTTTAATTAAATAAATTAAAATAAATTATAATTTAACGTTTTGTGTCCTCTTTTTCATTCAGGAGGACAACAAGAGGGAGAAAAAGAAAGGAATAATGATGCCCTGGGCAGGGAAGGGGGGGGGGGGGGGGGACGAATTCTTTGCCTCCTCTCTCCTTCAGAGGAAAAAGCAAGAAAAATAAAGAAAAGAATAAAAAAAGAAAAGAAAATGGAGAAAATAAAGAGAAAAAACAATTAAGAGGAGCAACGTCTTGCTGCTGCATACATATATATAATAATATATACATTATATCCAGGGGCGCGCATGCATGCAGCAGCAGCAGCAGCAGCAGCAGCTGACTGACTGAATTGGCTGCTGCTGCTCAATCAATATAAAGAGGAGAAGAAAGAGGAGAAGAATCATAAAATAAAGAAGAAAAGAATAAATATTTCTTTTTATAAGTTTATTTTATTCAATTAATTTATTTCTTCTTCTTTATCATCATCATTCAGCTGCAGCAACAGCTGCAGCAACAGCAGCAGCAGCAGCAGGATTCGCGCATATATATATAAAGATATAGATTTCTTCGTGCATAGCTAACAAGTAAGAAATAAATCCTTATTCTTTGTTTATTTATATATAAAACATTATTAATTATATATTTATATATACAATTAATATATTTATTTAATTCTTTTTTCCCTCTTTTCTTTGTGTGTGTACAGTTGTTGTTATCTTCTCTGCGTCTAAATAAGTTGTACTTGTTGTTCTTCTTGTTGTTGTTGTGAATAAATAAATAAATAAATAAATAAATAAATTATTTTATTAAATAAGAATATTCTTCTCCCTTTTTTTCTTCTTCCTCTTCTGTTCGTCTTTTTCTATTCTTTTTCCCTTCCCTTCTCTGCTACTGATTCCTGCTTCTTGTTACGTATATTCCCTTATTCCTCTCCTCCTTTTCTCCTTTATTCTTAATAATAATAATAATAATAATAATAATAATAATAATAATAATAATAATAATAATAATAATAATAATAATAAATATATCCCTTCCTCTGTATGCGTCTACATATATATATAAATATATGAATATCTATACAATAAGATGGATTATATAGACATAAAATAGATAGAAATATGTATTTTTTTATGCAGAATGCGTCCATTAGGTGGTTCTCCCTTCTATTATAATATCCGTTCTTTTATAATAAATTTACGTCGTCGTATAAATCGTTATAATCGTTTATTAGATATAAATACAGATTATACATTAATTAGTCTTAATGGTACCCCTAAGACCTCCTTCGATCCCTCTGTTAATTATTGGAGATTATCCATCGATAATGAATTATGGAATTCAATTGGAGGAAATATTTGGATAAATATTTCTATGCAATTTTTTTGGTGGAATTTCTGGGCATTTTGGATCTATTTTACTATTACTAGATGGTATATTAATGGTAAAATAGATACATTTAATAAATGGTCTAATTAACATTTATTTATTTATTTATTTATTTATTTATTTATTTATTTATTTATTTATTTATTTATATTATTAGCATGCTTATTTTATTTATTTATTTATTACCTTTATATTGGTAGCATTAATACTATTCATAAAAGAAGGAACAAAAAAGAAGAATAAATAAATTAATAAATATATTCATTTATTTATTTATTTATTTATTTATTTATTATATTATTTATTTATTACCTTTAATAATATATATTTATTTATTAACATTAATAACATATTATTATTATTAGATAGAGGGAAAAAGAAGAAAAATAAATCTTTTTATTCCCTTTATTATAATAATAATAATAATAATAATAATAATATATTATATAAATTAAATAATAATATAATAATTACTAATAAATATAATTATTATTTATATAAAGAAAATAATAATAAATAATAATAATAATATATGAGGAAATAAATAACTCAGTTATCCTCTATGCAGACACTTAGGAGATAATTGTATCTCTTATATATATATATATATA
>NW_013564609.1:0-7628 GCF_000499605.1 Eimeria maxima | reverse complement strand
ACGGAGTGTGCTAAGGAACACCGCGCTTGCTGATTGCCGCACTGCTCTTGTGTGCATCAACGACTAGCCTCAGGCAGTGGATTTGACACGTGCTTTTTATCATACCCAAAACTACTGCGTATGCCTCCCATTCTTGCATACATGTGGATTATCAAGTTCCCATCCGACTTTATGGCTCTTTTGAATTGTTGTTTTATAGGCTGGAGAGTCAGTGGTGCGTTGCATTGGACAATGTGTGCGAATGCAGGCTGGAAGTTGTGGGTTCCATTAGACAGAAAACAAATTGGACAGTCTGGACGATTGGTTCAAGCAATGAGTGTCCTTTATGACTGTGTGGTATATCGCTCTGTGTGCCTTAAGGGAGCCTGCATTTCACGGCACCTGTAGGTAATCTGCAGCAAGGCCCTTTTTCTCGATGCTGTCTAGGTCCTTCGCTCTGCAGCCCGCTTCGCGTACCCTTGTTGCACCCGTTTGCACGTTTCACGAAATGTTCACGATAGTCGATATGTGAGCCATTCTTTCTTATACATCACGTGATTCAGCAAGTATGCATCACGCTGCCTGTGGTAACCTGACAGCAAGCACAGCGGTTGCCCCCAACACTCTCCTGCTTGATGATGCCCTGAACAGGACTAAGGTTGGCCAATATTTTGGATGCGCTCACCTCTCCCAACGCTCGCTCGCGGCTTTTTGTTTTAGGGCTCGTCGATGGAGTGGTGGTTTGTATGCCACGTAGCAAGTGGGTCACAACTGCAGTCAGCTTCGAGTGGGTTCAAGCGGTATGATGAAACACGCCCTAATACGCAATTAACGCTTCCCCCAGCTTTCTGTTTCCCTGCATATAAATCCACTTTTGTCATGAGGTACACGTTTTGTTTTTTTGAATGAATAGTACAGGAAGGCACATTTCGTTGACGACGGGTGTTTTAGGGATCGTCGATGGAGTGGTGGTTTGTATGCCACGTAGCAAGTGGGTCACAACTGCAGTCGGCTTCGAGTGGGTTCAAGCGGTATGATGAAGCACGCCCTAATACGCACTTAACGCTTCCCCCAGCTTTCTGATACCCTGCATATAAATCCACTTTTGTCATGAGGTACACGTTTTGTTATTTTGAATGAATAGTACAGGAAGGCACATTTCGTTGACGACGGGTGTTTTAGGGATCGTCGATGGAGTGGTGGTTTGTATGCCACGTAGCAAGTGGGTCACAACTGCAGTCGGCTTCGAGTGGGTTCAAGCGGTATGATGAAGCACGCCCTAATACGCACTTAACGCTTCCCCCAGCTTTTTCATTCCCTGCAGATAAATCCACTTTTGTCGTGAGGTACACTTTTTGTTATGCTGAATGAATAGTACAGGCAGGCTCATTTCGTTGACGGAGGGTGTTCTCGTAGGTGGAAATGCAAGCGTTTTGACTTCATAATCCGGCCTTGGAGAGCGTCCTGTTTTGAGGGCTCAGTGCCACATCTGCAGTATGCAGGCACCACCGCTCAGGCTTTCAAGATTCGTCAACCCAATGTTTGTGGTGCTTGCCCTTTTTCAGTGATCGCCTCAGTTGGGTTTTAAAGCCTAATGCTGGCCTGGTCTGTTAAACGGCTTGTTTGTGGAGGTGCTTCGACAGCATGAGGCGTTTCGTACTTCATCCGCCAGTCACCTTTATCCCGCTTATGAGATGACTCTTGTGGTCGAGGTTCTAGCAATGCTCATATCCCTGGTAGTATGGCACTTAATCCATTTTCTATACGGCAGTTTTCGGTGACTTTCTAAATGCGTCCGTTTGAACTACAGCTCGTAAGTGATTTTGGAGCGTTTCAGAGAAGCATGTTTAGCAAATCCCCATTCGGGGCTCAATACGCCAGTATGCGATGAGCTTCTCTAGCCATCCGGCTGCATCACGTTTGCGACCAGCCATCGTGCGTCCGCCACCAGGTATTGCGCAACGGGCAAAGCTTGCCGGCCTGTTTTACATTTCTTTTCCAAAGGAGTACCCACATGTCTAAGACAATTGCTCTTGCTGTTGTCTTCCTCTGGCTTTCAGGCAGTGAGGGCCACGCAGCCTGCAGCAACCGTAGATTGTTCAATGCCCCAATGTAGCTTTGCTGTCAATGGTGGTACTTCTCGTCCCAGGTAGAGGTTTATGGTTGTGTATGACGGTTTGTCCTGCAAGCGCGTTAGCACAGTGGCCGCTTGCCTCTACTGTGCCGTTGCTATGATTTAATATGCATTTGGTGAATCGCTGCTTACGCTGAGTGAGTGCATATCAGTTGTGCAGTTTGTTGTTATCGACGTTGTTGGAGCCTATACTGGTACGTTGTTGAACCGGTCGCTTGCCTACTTGCTGCAAAGCGCAGTGGTGCAGCGTGCAGTTATTGTTTCAATGAATTCGAATTCCACTGATGAAGACCGCTCCTGCTCACGTGGCAATTAGATTGTGCGTACTTGTATTGAGAGCTTGAATTTGTTCTCGAGTGCTGCGGTGCTAAAAGCTTATTAGGCGCGGTGGGGCACATAACTCGTCATCTAGTAAAGTGAAATGCCACTGTTGCACCGCTAAACTTGTACTCTGGCGTATTGAATCCTGTCTGCTGATGAGCTGAATGCTTCTGCGGTCAATATGGATATCGTTAAGGTCTACGTATAGGTTATGAATTGTGCGCAACAGGCATCTTCTGTGACGGTTGTGGACCTGAAATTCTTGTTGGCACTGTTGTTGCAAGTTGTTGCAAGTGCATGAACGTTCGCGGAGTCATCGAGCAATTTTATTATTGATGATGGAATACTTTAGTCAGTGCGCATTACTTCTCGCGCATTTTTGAACAACATAGGTTTGTGACTCCAGCTGCACGTTGCACAAACAAAAATGCACTGACTTTGTTCGCAGCTCGCTAGGGTTTTGCCTTACACCAGATAGAAATAATTGGGTGTTGACCTGCGGAGCGGAGCGTCATGCAACATAGCTGGTGCGTCGTCCACTGCAGACAATCCACTGCTGGCGAATTCCAGTTTCTGACTCTTGTAATCGTTGAAACTTGGTTCATATTCGCTGTATTTCACATCTAATGCTATATGGCATAAGCGATTGCAGAGACAGACTATAAAGGAGCAAAATATAATATCTAGATTGACTTCCAGGAGGTGCGTTGAGTGTGTCAATCGTTGATGGCACAAACCAGTCCCTCTGTGTAAGTGCCACCCAGGAGACGTGTAAATGACTTCACTCGTTAATGTGCAGGCGGTACGTGCCGGTAGACAGCGCGTTTATGCTAAATTGCGATAGGCAAGCTTTGATTTCGCCGCATGCATTACGTGTTTGCACAGTCCCGGGTGCACTCGGAGCCCTGTGCGCATCTGTCTAAATTGTTAGCTAGGATCCAAACGAGTCGTGAAGCTTAATTGGATGTTGGAGGCAACAGTGAGAACACGCCTACCAGCAAAGACGGAGGAGGCGAGGTGACTGTGTGATTTATCGTCATTGTCCGTCGTGTTCTACCAGGTCGTGCGTTCCGCGAATCCCTTGTTGATCGTGGGGCTGGCGGAAAGTTTTGTCGTTGAATTTTAGTGTCCGGTAGGATGATCCGGAGTCACTGTTGACACCGATTCGTTTCCTTGTTAGTGTGGTGGGGAGCAGCGACTACTAGCTTCCCGTTAGCTGCAGAAAGTTGCTAACAAGAATGCGACTTCCCTTCGATTTTGCAAGCTGGCTCATTGTTACATGACTATATGGCGCTTGATGTAGGTGGATAATCATTTTACACGCATCCAGTTGGTGAGCCCAGCGGTTCTGACAAGTGCGCACGGCCATTGATTTGGAGCAACCGATGTATCGAGCGACATCTGCTAAGGAGGTATTATTTTGGAGAAGACACAGACTGCTACACCCATTAAAATGGAGCACCGCCCGCATTGCATTGCCTCGTCTTTGGCTCATTTAATCTACTCCACACTCTTCGATGTAGAAGGTTAAAGGCCGCCTGGAACGCATGAGGCGCAGATGTTTGAACTTGCGGTGAGCTTGTCCAGCTGGAAATGACCAATAGGAATAGAGGTAACATGCGAAGCTAGCTTTACATACCCTCCAAATACCAGACATCGAACCGTCATGTGCACTGCATCCTCACTAGGTGCATTAAAGCACGACTGGCCATGAATCGGGATGAAACTGCAGGCTTGTTCCTATAGGAGTGGGCTGATATTTACCATAGCGGGTATCACTTGCGGCAGGCCAAGCCAACCATACACAGAGTGAGATATGAGCCCCCGTTATGCGTGTTCCACTTTCAGCCTGTAGGCTTCTGTTGTTCCGTTGTGACTACAGGCAGCATGCAACAGATTAGGTTTTCGTCGTTTGCCCATAGGGAGATGGTATCCTCCTGCAAGCGTTGTTACCACCCGTCATAGTTTGTGGAGAAGGGAAGAGGTGCATGTGTTGCTTTTCCCGCTGCTACTGTTATTATTTTAGTAAAAGGCATAAGAAAAAATGGTCGTAAGGGGGATATGACTGGCCGGCAGGAAGTAAGCTCTGGCGTGTTGTATCATTTTTAACCTGCTCCGTTTATGACTCCCTTTGAAGGAAACATGACTTACGATGAAGCATTACCTCTGAACCAGCATTTCAGAGATCTGGCGCCTACGCGTAGCTGCAGCACACAGGTCTAAGGCCGCTTAAAGCTACTGTAGCCTGCGCTGCTAGGCCGATGAAGGTACGTATGGGCATTACCGCTGCTTTTGTTGTCCCATTCCTGGGCCTTCACGGGATGGAGCCCAGCTCCAAGGACGGCGGTAGCCTGTCGTGGAGTTATTTCAGCATAGAGAGAAGGAACAAGGGCTGTGAACGCACGGTAGCTCCTAACGGAAAACGGATTTGTTCGCAGGACACAGCGTTTGCTGTAAACCGTTTTACATCAGAGTGTACGACACTCCAGCCAGACGAGACCCACGGAATAAGCAGCGGTAGCCGCAACTGCTGGGTTTGCCGTCTCATTCTCATTCGCTCTTTTATGATTTGACGGACACACGAAATCCAGTTTGTATGTGAATGCCTACTACCTTCCAATCTTCACTCGGCTTACTAACCATAATTCGCCTGGTAGCCATGGCCACGACATTGCCGCCTACTGCACGTGATGCACAGACTGTGCGTTTCATGATGAGCCGTCAAGCATGACGTATTCAGTGAATTCATGAATTGAAAATAGTTACCAAATAGTTTAAAATCATTGGCAACCACTTGATGGAAGCAGGGGGGAAACTGCTGGTATTCGTTTGGATGTTGTGTCGGTACAACACACCCAGGGCCGTGAAAGGACGTGAAGTAGAGCAAGGGTGTTGCGTGAGGCAGCCCATGTGGAATGTAAGAAAACGGAGTGACAAGTGAAATATGAAGTTCCTTCACTCATAGGTGTGTTTTCCCCGTGGGGAGCAGGCTGTGGGTTACGAAATGTTTTTTCGGCATTAGTACGTGTTATTTGAAGCAGATGGCTTCTTGCTATCATCAGATAGAAAGCAAATGGGGTCCACGTTTCCCACATTTTCTAGACATTTTCCAAGCAGCATAGGGAATTTTCGAGAGTTCTATTTGAGGCAGGAAGGCGACTGGCTGGTTAGGAGTTGTTAACTTCACCAGGAGGTGAGCTTCCAGCTTCTGTGTCACTACCCCACATGAATGCTATCTTACACCGTGTACGAATTCCCTTTGTTCCAAGAAGTAGGCAACGTTTTAAGCATGACAATACTCAGTATGGGTTGTTTTTACAGAAGTCAGCAGAGACGTCAACAAGAGCTGGAAACATGAGCAGGTGGTGAGCTTCACTTCATGTAGCATGGGTTTAGGCCCATGCAACGCTTCAATACTGCTCGTGAAGATAATCGTATAGCGTGCATGAATTCGTTTTTCCACTTAATGTGTGGAATTGTTCATTCACGAACAGACTCATATTCACCTTGCCTATAGCGAAAGAGCAAATGCAAAATCTGGGTAGCTTTGCCACCCACCCAGCCGGTAGGCCGCATTACACACAGAACGAATTGGTTACACTCCTACAGCTCTACGCTGGTTGCTTCAACGCTCATTTCAAAGGGTCTTCTTCGGGTATAAGGAATTCTAATGGACTTGCGCGAGGTATATGAATGGTTGAAATCAGGAAAAGAAGAAACCACCACCAGAAAGTGAGCTGCACTTCACACATAGCATAATCCAGTTATCGGTAATAGGTAGTTGCTCCCCCCATTTCCTTGCATGCCGCGTTAAGCTGTCTAAAGTGAACAAGATATACGTAGCTCACGAACAACGCATTCTGACGCTGCATCAAATCGGCTACCCTGCAGGAGTAATGCACTTGCAGTCTTGATTGGAAACAGTGGGTGCGTAGGAGGACATGGCCAACGGCTACACAAGTGGAGCTATACGCTGGCGTTTTTTGAAGCACATGGAGTGGGGATCCCTACGGGGATATGCAAATGCATTCTTAGTCCGACAGCTATGAAATGAGTGCACTCGGGAAGCGCTGATGCCACAACCAGAATGTAAGTTCACTTCCCACACAGTATAACCCATGTATCGGTCGCCGGTAGTGAACCATCGTCTGCCTGTACGCCCACGTTTCTCTGCCGAAAAAAACCATATACATTATCATTTGTGTCCGCAACAGATCAATCGTGGGCATTATATAAACTACTAACCTGCACTGGACCGTTACGGTAATATGCTGATCTAAGCGCCAAATACAATATGAATTGCACAGAGAGCCTAAGGGCCGAACCTATGCTTATATGCACGAATTGCTACACAAGCGTCAGCTCTTAGCAAATCATCGAATCCAAGGTGGCATATCCGCTTGTGTCCAAGATCCCTGTGCATCACTGTAGCCAGCTGGTTTCAACTGTAGCCTTGTGTGGGTCATCGTTGTCATTATCGCCTAACGTTCTGTTTTCTGTGGTTCATATAGCTTGCGCACGGCTTCAAGCTGTGTGCCAGCGATTCCGAGGTGCTACGTCCATCGGTTAGATATGGCACTCCAGTGAAGTCTCTCATCGTGGTGTTGGCTTGCTATTCCGCCCGTCAATATGTGGTGTTTGCAAACGAGTGTTACAGCCTTCTCGACTCACTTTGTAACACCGTCACAGACGACCCCAACTCGTCCACTGACGTAAACGACTCGCGATGCAGCTGACACCCAGGATATACGGCTTGTGTGGAAGTTTTGCTTGAGGTTATGCTCACGTATATCTATGCGTTTAGTACTAATGCATAGTACCTCATTTGACTGCTAACCGTAGACACCATGAGGGCATGTTTGCGAGTCTTGCAATTAACGACTATAGCTGTATATATTCGTGTTGGTTCAAAGCGCACTCCACGGGAACATGCATCCATAATGTACAGGTGTCCTACAGCTACATATCATCCTACTTTGTTGAGCATGCCATGTTCATTCGCATGCACCATATACAGGAGGTACGTATAATAGGGTCTAATTGCGTACATTGTCGCTATAGAGGAGCCACGCGTATTCAAGGAAACTCCGCGATCGCTGCCAAAACAAAGTTGAAGATCCACTTGTTTTCCGAGATCCTTTTGCATTACTGGATCCAGCCGGTTTCGACTGTAGGCGTGCGTAGGGAAATATTC
>NW_013564608.1:2500-6521 GCF_000499605.1 Eimeria maxima | reverse complement strand
TATATATATATATATATATATAAGAATAAAAAGTATAAGGAGACACCTATGGGTAATAATACCTATAGGAGGTGCCTATACACCGCAAATAACTGTCTTGTATACACCTAATAAAGGTGCCTATACACCAGAGAAAGGTGCCTATACACCCCGACTTAACTGCAGCATGTAACGCAAGACCTATAAGAGTACTGCATGCATGCATGATTGCATGCATGCATGCATGCATGCATGCATGCATGCATGTGCATGCAGTATATTTTATATATATAAATATTTGTCTTTTAATGTATTGAATATAAATAATAATAATAATAAATAATAATAATAATAAATAAATAATAATAAATAATAATAAATAATAATAAATAATAATAATAATAATAATGTCTCTTTTTATCTCCTTATTCGTCAAGGACTAGAGGGATAAATATAAAAAGAAGAAAAAAAGAAGAAAAAAATGCATGCAAAGGGCCCCACAGGTTTTGGGGCTTTATTCTCTCCCTCTACATACAAAAATCCAACTGTCTCCTTTTTTTATTATAAAGGAGAGGAGACACCTGTCTCCTTATACAGAGGAGACAGGTGTCTCCTTATACAGAGGAGACACCTGTCCCCTTCCTTATACAGAGGAGACAGGTGTCTCCTTCTACAGAGGAGACACCTGTCTCCTTTTTATTATAAAGGAGACACTTTTATATACAGAGCCCAATGCAGGAGCAAAGAAGCACTTCCTCCCTGCATGCATTCAATTGCATGCACCGCAGTCAAGCCCCAAAATATACCCAAACCTTCATCTCCCTAGGGGGCCCCCAAGACCTTTAGGGGGCCCCCTAGACCCTTAGGAGGCCCCAAGTACACTAAGGGGGCCCCTGGGGGCCCCCTCTTGGGCCCTAAGGACTTATAATGGTAGAGAAGTTTGGAGTGTCTGTACAGCAGGAGAGAGACCTAAAGTAGACAGAAGGAGACTCTCAAAGAGAGGGACCTGCAGCAGCAGCAAACAGCAGCAGCAGCAGCAGCAAGCAGCAGCAGCAAAAATAAACAATATAATAAGAAACAGTTATTGCATGCTGTCCCTGCTGCTGCTGTTGCTACCTAAGCAAATTGGTGTTCTTCTTCATCTTGTATTCTGCTTCTGCTTCTGCTGCTGCTGCTGCTGCTGCTGTTGCTGCTGCTGCTGCTGCTGCTAGCTTACCAATGGTGCTGCATCTGTACGTATAGCAATATTAACATTATTATTATTCTTAGGAAGAGACACCTCAATAAGAACAAGAAGATTATTTGTTGTTATTGCTGATAGATATAATGCATCCTTAAGGCATAAAAAGACACAAAAGACACAAAAGATACAAGATATCAGACATCCATGCATGCATGCATGCATGCAGGCATGCGTCCGTGCATGCATGCATGCAAAAAGCCCCAAAATATGATATATTATGACCGATGCATGCAAGACAAGAGGGACCCACCCCTCACACACATACGCAACGACCCTAAGCAGATGGACAAGGAGAGCAGCAACAGCAATAGCAGCAGCAGCAGCTGCTGCTGCTGCTGCTGCTGCTGGCTGTATAGAGACTTACGAATGTATCTGCTGCTCTTTGTGCAACAAGATGGAGACGGCAAGGCTTTAATAGACGAAGTGTCTCCTGAGGAGTTAGCTGCTGCTGCTGCTGCTGCAGGGACCCAGATATACAACCCTAAGGGAGACAAAAGGAGACACAAGGAGACAAGAGGAGACACAATAAAAATCCCCAAAAGCATGCAACTCTACGGTGTATAGGCACCTCCTAATTATACATGCAACACAGCTTGCAATCTAAGCATGTATGCATTCACGCACGCATACATGCATACATGCAGTGCTGCTGCTGCTGTTGTTGCTGCTGCTGCTGCTGTTGTTGCTGCTGTTGCTGCTGCTGCTGCTGCTGCTGTACCTGTTTAGCTTCCCCTAGAGTTTGCCATTGTTGTCTGAATAATTCTTTATTAATTTCTCCTTTGTCTTGTAATACATCAATAAGGGAATAAGGAACAGAGAAATAAAATATATCTATACTACACTTTATTGCCATCTGTTTACAGCAGCAGCAGCAGCAGCAGCAGCAGCAACAGCAGCAGCAGCAGCAGCAGCAGAGACACACACACAAAAAAAATCTCTTATTCACGTTTCCTACATCATCTACAATAAACCCTACAAGAGTACCCATATTGTGGGGGCCCCCCTTTAGGGCCCCCTAGGCCCCCCCCCCCTCAGGGGCCCCCTAGGGGCCCCTTATTGAACCCTGTTGTGTTACCTGAATAAAGAGGGGAGCAGTAGGGGGAAGATTAGAATTAAGTTGGCCAGTAAGTACAGATAAGGAGGCCCCTGCTGATTCCCCTGGGGGTATAGAGGGGAGAGACAGGGGGCCCCCTGGTGCTAATCCAAAGGAATTCTTATTAAATTGTATAGCGAACCCTGTTAGGGGGGCCCCCGTCTTATTTGTTGCTGTTATATATAATTGTAAGGAACCTGTATAATATACATAAACCCTAAACCCTAAACCCTAAACCCTAAACCCTAGAGGGAGAGAGAGAGAGAGGTATATATATAAGAAGGGTAAGAAGAAGAGACACAAGCAGCAAGTTAGTTCTGTCTATCTCCTCTATACTGCATGCATTATCATCAAGATAAGGGTTTAGGGTTTAGGGTTTAGGGTTTACCTCCTTGGGGTTTATGGAAGGCAGCATGAATCTCTAAACCCTTTTGCTGCTGCGCTCCTGGTGTATCCGCATTTAACACTAATACTTGAGGAACAGGGCATGTCTTCTGTTTGCAGCAGCAGCAGCAGCAGCAGCAGCAGCAGCAGCAGCAACAGCAGCAACACAGTAGAAGCAGCAAACATAATGAAGGAAGGATATGCATGCAGCTGCAGCAGCAGCAGGGATGCGTCATTAGGCTTCGCAGCAGCAGGACCAGCAGCAGCAAGCTTCGCAGTAAATGCAACAGCAGCAGCAGCAGCAGCAACAAGAGCAGCAGCAGCAGCAGCAGCAGCAGCAGCAGGAGTGTGTCTTACAGAAGAAGCAGCAGAAGCAGAAGAATCACTTAAGTCTAACAAATCAACAGGTCCTCCTTCGTCACTACTCCTGCAAGCCCCATGCATGCATGCAATATATAATGCATGCATGCATGCAAAGAAAGCCCCAAGTTTGTTAGGTTGTGCATGTTCTTTTTTGTGCTGTCCTTATGCGACTATTAGGGTTTAGGGTTTAGGTTAGGGTTTAGGGTTTAGGTTAGGGTTTAGGGTTTATGTCTGCTTACGAGTCTGTATCTGATGGTGCACTTCTGCTTCTGCTTCTGCTGCTGCTGCTGCTGCTGCTGCTACGTGGTGAGTTACGTTGCTGCTGCTGCTGCTGCTGCTCAAGGGCCTTTCTTGCCCTATCTACTACTTGCTGCTGTGTCTCCTCTACAGAGGGTTGCTGCGTTAGGTCGGGGGCCCCTGGGGGCCCCCCTCTGCTGCTGCTCTCTGTAAGGAGACTACTTGATGCTGTTGCTGCTGTTGCTGCTGCTGCTGCTGCAGGACGAGTACGAGTAACAAATGTCTCTGGTAGTTTGTGGTATACAGAAGCAACCATAGATATATTCCCTGTATTAACAGCAACAGCAGCAGCAGCAGCAGCAGCAGCAGCAGATACAGCAGCAGCAGCAGCAGCAGAAACAATCCCTAACTCTCCTATCTACCCAAATACATGAACAAATAGCCCATGAATGCATGCATGCATTCTTTATTTATTTACTAATATATATATATATATATATACTAATTTATATATTAATTTATATATTAATTTATTTATTTATTTATTTATTAATTTATATATTTATTTATTTACCTATAAGGGCCTTTAATGTATCATGATCTAATTCATCTTGTGTATCTGTTGTTATCTCTTGTGTTGCAGCAAACACAATCTTCCTTGTTGCCTCAGGGTTACATGATAACATACGCCAATATATAAATGCTGCATGCATGCAGACACA
>NW_013564607.1:0-6861 GCF_000499605.1 Eimeria maxima | reverse complement strand
TAACTGCCCACGTTAACTGACAACTAACAACAATTCAATATCCTTAGGCAACGAACCATGCCTTTCTAGCGCCCAAGATACTATGCGATTCAAGAATGATCTATAGAGAACATACAATCACATAGTACTCGCAGCGCACTTTGCTTTGCTCTCCTAACTCTCCGCAGAACACACCAATACAACACCAACAACTTGCCAACGAACCAAACTCAGCCTCTTTAGGGGATATCAGGAATGCCAATAGCAGACCCATTGTACCCCAAGAGCACTAACTCCTGCTACCCACCATCCTTGTAATCAACAGACTTCCCTGTCGCACAGGTGAAGTATCCATGACCACAAGGCCAAATGTCTTCCTATCAAACCAAATAGAGGCGCAACGCCGTTTGCGACGCGACGCGACATAAACACTTCGGCTCAGCGCTGCTCTAATAAAGCAGCGCTGCGAAAAATGCTTACGTCACCTTGCTCACGCCCCGCCTGGCCCAATGCGCCAACCAACTTACCCCACACGACAATACCTCAAGAGCACCTTGACCCCTCACGCCTCAAATGATGAGAGCACTGCACCGAAACCTACCACCCCTAGCATTCCCACGCCTAAGTCCTACGCCTGCCCCTGTGCAGCACCGCCTTACCTTGTTGTCCTTACCTTCGCCTTCAAGAAAGAGAACGATGGATCCTCGTCTTCTTCTGTTGCTGACGTCTTCAATTTTTGGCCTTAATTGGGTTGGTAAACAAGCAGGATAACAAATAAATCAAAAAAGCAACAATAGATTATGTAATCTGGGGAAAGCGTCACCATCTTGTACAACTGTGCCATCGATGACCACCAGACGAACACAGCCTCCAGCTCTTACGTGGATACTGCCATGGATAATTAAATATGCTTAATTGTTCTTATTCATACAAAGTAAGTTTATTCAAAAAAAAAACTAAAGAAGGAAGAGAGGAACTCATGACAAATGCATACAATGCACGTGTGGAGCCCAGCGACTTGACCACCATGGGAAATCGTGCACAGCAACCAGAGGAGCCAACAATGATCCTTGATCCCCTCTGCTGTCTTAGGAGGAAAATGTTCATAAAAAAAGCATTATAAAAGGAGTAGTATACTTTTGTTGCAAAGAAAAGCGTATTTTGTGCCATTTGCTGCATGCATACCTCGCTGCAACAACTCCTACAGCTGCTGTTGGGGCTGATGATCGTCGAGTCTGCAGCATTTTTGCATCCATTGGATCTGTACTGACGCCGATCCAAGGACTCTCTCTATCTCTCCCCCTCTCTCTCCCTCCCTCTCTCTCCCTCCCTCTCTCCCTTTCTCTCTCTCTCTCTCTCATAGAACAGACGGTTAAGAGAGTAAGACCTCCAGGGTTGCACTGTTGGAGAAGGTATGGCTGTAAAAAGGGGAGGGGCGGGGGGGAGGGGGAGAGAAGACACACAGGGCACCAAGCATACGTGCATGCATCAATGGACCTCCATGTACAGCCCAACTTGCATGCATGCATAACGTGTTGCCTAACAGCTTCTGCCTTGAAAGAGACAAACTATACTCACTAATCTAGTTGAGTCCTGCATGCATGCATGCAACTCCTACTATAAGAGAGAACAGGTCCCTTACTCATGGGACTCCTCGAGACACCTCGTTACATAGCGTATTCCTTTGTGCTCCTCTTTATGCATGCATGCAGCCGCCGCTCTAGATGCATGCATGCAGCCATGCATGCAGCTGCTAGATTGAGTGTGGCATTTTCTTTAGATAAGTGTTAATGATGAATAGTATGATTATGCATGCAACGAGTGTTAAGGAAAGAGGAATAACATATTGATGATTATGTGCATGCACAAGGGGAGGCTGAGGTATAAATAGGAGTAAACTAACTCCTTTTGTACAGTCCTATTATTCATTATTTGCATAATAAATACAAGACAGCAAACATACAACATGCAGCAGCTGGGGTGTCTATACAGCTCGTTACTGTGGCACTATTAGACCTCTGCATATATAGCTGATGGCTTATCTAAGAAGTTGCACAGCTAACTATGACGTTGTTTGTGCAAATAAATATATAAATAAATAAATAAATAGATAATAAACAATAAATAAATAAATAATAAACAATAATAAATAAATAAGGTAAATAATATAGAAAGAAGAAATGACAACTTCTTTAGAGGTTTCTGTTGTTCGTATGATGGCGGAAGAAATAACAAAAATAATAATAATAAATAAATAAATTATTTATTATTATTATTATTTATTTATTTATTGTTTTTTTAAATAAATAAATAGGCGGAAAAATAAAAAGCACGTAAATATTCACCTTACTATAAACATTAATTTCCTGCAGTACCTGCAGTACCTGTTCGGGTGTATCTACAGAATACACAGACACAATTATATATATACATATACATATATACATATATATGTACATATATACGTATATATTATACGTATACATGTAAGTCCATTGGTTTATTACTACATATAGACAATTAAATAAAAGAAGAAAAGGAAGAAAAGAAAAGACAGGGGAATAAATTGTTAACTCTGCTGCAGTGTATAGATAATTCCGGTGTATCTGCAGCTCTTTCTCTTCTTTTTTTTTCCTTTTTCTTTTTTACCTAATTAATTAATTATTTATTATTTTATTTATTTTGCATTATTTTATCCTTGTTTACTTTATTTTCCCTTCCTTTTATTCATTCTTTTCTTCCTTCTCTCCCCCTTTTTCTCTCTCCTTTTATCTTAATTGTATACGCATTCATCTTAAGATTCCTCTTCCTTTACTTCTGCCTCCCGGTGTACGTACGTCTCATGATTCTCATCTAGCTGCTGCTGCTCCTCCTCCTGTTGCTGCTCAGCCTGCTGCTCCTCCTGTTGCTGCTCGGCCTGCTGCTCCTCCTGGCTCTTCTCCTCAGGCTGCTGCTCCTCAGCCTGCTGCTCAGTTTGCTGCTCAGCTTGCTGCTCCTCTGCCTGCTGCTCCTCAGCCTGCTGTTCCTCAGCCTGCTGTTCCTCAGCCTGCTGTTCCTCAACCTGCTGCTCCTCAGCCTGCTGCTGCTGCTCAGCCTGTTGCTCCTCCTGGTTCTGCTGCTCCTCTTGTTGCTCTTGCGGCTGTTGCTCTTCTACTTGCTCTTGCTGCTGTTGGTGCTCATCTTGTTGCACCTCTTGCTGCTGTTGCTCCTCGGGCTGAGCCTCTTGCTGTTGCTCGTTCTGCAGCTGCTGCTCGTCCTTCTGTTCCTCTCCCTGCTCCTGCACTTGTTCCTCCTCTTCCTTCTCCTCTGTCTTCTGTTGTTCCTCCTTCTGTACCTCCTGCTGCTCCTGCTGTTCCTGCTGCTGCTGCTGCTGCTGGTCTGCCGCTAGCTCCTCGCCAACAGTGACTGTTTCCCCAATTTGTAGGGTGGGGGTAACAGCAGGTTCTTCGGGTAAGGAGAGGAAATCACAAGAAGCAAAAGGAAGAAAATAAAGAGAAAAAGATGCAAAAATGCATGCAAGAAGATATATATAGGACGTCATTGTACACCGCAAAAAAGAGGAAGACGACGGAAGACGGTGGTGTAACGGATCGGCAATAAAAGGGGGAATTTATTGACAATTCCTCCCAATTATTTAAATAATTTAAATATAAATAATAAAATAAACTTACGAAGAAGTATTATTTCTTCTTTTTTGCCTTTTTCTTCTCTTCTTTACCTGCGAGCAACGACCGTTGATGGTCCGCTGCCGGTGCTTCCTCGAGGAAGCTGCATGCATGCAGCTCCCTCTGCTTCTTCTATTGCCAATTTTTATTTTTTTCTTCAATTTTTATTTAATTTATATAATATTATTTAAATATTATTTACATAAAAGTATAAATATTCCTTTTTTTGCAGAGAAGGTGCCACCATGCGCTAGCCAAGGGGAAGAATGCATATAAAGTGCTCGCACCGCTGCTACTGGCAAAGAAAGAGCATTAAAAATAAACTTTTTATGTATATTTTTTCCTTTTTTTTTATTTTTAATGTTTTTTAATTTTTAATTTAATACAATAAGCTATTTAATGCTCAATTAAGTCCTTTTTATAAAGGATAGAGGTGTATTAATACCCTTAATTATTCTTATCTGTACATACACTACGGTGCATCGATACTATTCATACAATATATATATGAGTCTTATGCATACTATAAGGATAAATTAAATTAAATAATAAATAATTAATAATAATTAATTAAATTAAATAAAAAAGATTAATTCTTTTTAATTATTTATTAATTTATTTAATTATTTCCCATTAATTATTCATGAGGAAGACTTTTTTGTATGCATGCAAGTAAATAAGGGATTTCTTTCCCTTTCTCTTTTATTCACATATTTATTTTATGTTTATTTTTATTCTTTTCCTCCTTCCTTTCCCTATTCATCTCCTCCTTCTTATTCCTCTCCTTCTCTTCTTAGTATGCAGGCACACTTAAGGAGGTAGTTACTTGTTACTAAAAAGAAGGGAGAAACTTATTATAATAACACTAATAAATAAATAAATAAATAAATATATGTATATATATATTATTATTATTATTATATAATATAATAATAATATATTTAATAAAAAACATTTATTTATTCCTTCCTTAGTCAACAAAAATTCAACATTAAAGCAGCAGCAGGAGATACGCCCTCCCTTTTGTTGCTACTTGCATGCATGCATGCATGCATATATGCATGCATGCGTACATACATACATACATGCATGCATATATGTATGCATGCGTACATGCATACATGCATGCATGCATGCGCCTTGTTGTTATTGCATGCAGAGTTTTGTATACCTAAAGTGCATGGTAGCTAAATAACAAATATATATATATATATATATATATATATAACCCTAAAACCCTAAACCCTAAACCCTAGATAACTGACAAGAGCTATAGTACTAAAACAAAGAAGAGTCTTAACAATCCTTCCATGCATGCAATCGCTTTGCTTATGATAATTATTTCTTTTATAAAGTTTACCCGCTGCTGCTGCTGCTGCTGCTGCTGCTGCTGCTGCTGTTGTAGAGGGAACTGCAGCAGCAGCAACAGGGATTAGATATGCATGCATTTGTAGGTTATTTTGTTACGTGCATCCCCTTGCTGCATTTGCTGCTACAACTCTCGTCATAAAACAGCCCCAAAAGCATGCATGCATGCATGCATGCATGCATGCATGCACTTTTCTACGCATGCACTAATAATATATATATGCAAATGTTACCATCACCAATGCATACATATATTTCCTCTCCTTCCTTAAGGGTAGATGCACTAATGACGTCAGCAATGCATGCATGCATCCTGCATGCATCCTGCATGCATCCTATAGGTTAGTCACGTGCATGCATTACAAATCTTTACTCTTAGGAGAGCAGCAGCAGAGCAGCAGCAGAGCAGCAGCAGAGCAGCAGCAGAGCAGCAGCAATGCTGCTGCTGCAGTACCTCCATTTAGAGGGAGATATTTATTGCATGCCTTATCCTCATTATAACTAAATAAGAAAAAAAGAAATAAATAAATAAATAAATAAATAAATAAAGGTATTATTATTCCCTAATTATAACAAGGTATATAATAAGGACAATTAGTCATACAAGATAAGAAAAAGAAGAAGAATAAGGGTTAGTAATAAATATTTTTTTTTCCTTATTTATTTATTATTTATTATTTATTTATTTATTATTTATTTATTATTTCCTTACTTTATTGTATAATATAACTGTTATATGTATACAAAGAAGCAACAAACGCGACGGTTGCTGCTGCATGCAGACACAAGAATGCATGCATGCATGCAGAAACCTTTGTTACTGCATGCAGAAACAATAACGCCTGCATGCAGCCCCAAAGGTGGTTGTATGCACACAACAATGCATGCATGCATGCAGCAGGAACCTTTTTGTGTCTGCTGCTCTCTCTTATTAACAGCAACAAATAAATATTTTTTAGCAGCAAATAGTATATTTATTACCTTTTATTTCTTTTTTATTTATTATTTATTTATTTCTTATTTATTTATCCAGAGGGGCTGGACAATTAAGAGCGGCGCATTCTTTATGTATTGTCCTGCATGCATGCATCCATGCATGCATGCCTGCATGCCTGCATGCATGCAGGCATGCATGCAATACAGCCCCGTGGTCTAGTTCAAGGATTAATGTTATTATGCAGTGTATAAGGAAGATAAAGTTCTTAAGGAAAAAATAATATTATTTATTATTTATTCCTTAAGGAAACATTTTCTTGAGTATATAGTAGCAGCAGCAGCAGCAACAACAGCAACAGAAGCAGCAATAGCAGCAGCAGCAACAGCAGCAGCAAACTTAATCATCTGCTGCTACAACTGATGATGATGTAGCGAGTATCCATGCATTGCGACGCACACTGCAGCAGCAGCAGCAGCAGCAGCAAGATGCAGCAGCAGCAAGGTGCAGCAGCAGGCTGCAGCAGCGAAGTGCAGCAGCAGGCAGCAGCAGCAAGAGAAAAAGATCGTGACGGGGTGTATGTACTGCTTAGTTTCCTTTATGTATACAGGAGGGATAATTATAAGGGGTAATGTGCATGCATGCACGTGCATGTATGCATGCATGCATGCATGCATGCATGCACGCATAAGGAAGATAAACTTATTATATATATTATATTATACTAATATAAATATACTTAGCAAAGGATAGAAAGAGGGTGCTGCTGCTGCTGCTGCTGCTGCTGCTGCTGCTGCTGCTGCAGTTGCTGCTGCTGCTGCTGCCCTCCTTCTAATGTTGATTACGCGGGCTTAATTATCCCTTTATAGGGAAAGGAAGACACAATATATATATATATATTATATATATATATAT